>NW_027530642.1:1975818-2002813 GCF_008692635.1 Crocuta crocuta
AGGAGTGGAGGGTTTGGGAGGAAGGAGAGGGGGGGGGGTGGGGGTTAGGGAGTGGAGGAATAACAGCTTTCAAAAACTTGAGTCCATGGGCTGTGCAGTTTTCCTACTTGGGAGGAGAGTGCAGTCTGCTGCAGAGCAGGAGGAAAGCAATGTAATATATGATATATATTCATGCTTAATATTAATGCAAAATCACAAGAACAAAAGATTTGTTTCTTAACCTATCAGCCTAGTAACTGCTTAAATTTTTCAAGTCACAGGAGTGATGGACAATTTTTCCCAGAGTGGAAACAGTCACAAATAAGCTTTTGCTCCGGTGTGTGTCCCATATCATGGCCCTCCAAATGCCATGCCTGTCTTCAAACTGGCCTGGGTGGACACATGCCAAAAAAGCCATTCCACCTCTGCTTCAAGAGGGTTATGCGGCCTGGGCATGGGCAGTGGAAACGGGGCAAAGTGGAGAGAAGAGGGAGTGACTAAGGAGATGGGCCATTTCAGAGGCCCAAGGATTGAGAATCAAGACAACTCCACCTCAATCCTCTCGTCTCAAGGCTAAGGACCACACCTGCCCCTCCTTGAGCCCCCTCGCTTCTATGCTTCAACACCCACCCCGCGTCCCCTCCACTGCCACCCAGAAATGGCCGCCATGGTTTTCTTATCATATAGCCAATATGCAATCTTTTTTATGGTTAAAAGAAAAAAAGTAATCTCAAGAAATAATATGCAGATAGACTGAGTATAAACATGCACTTTTTTCAAATGTCTATTTTTTTGGAGAGTCTCTTTGGAATTGCAAGTGGGTATATGTTTGGGAAGGTGGGGGTCAGTGGGATGAAACAGACTTCTTATATAAGTGGTTCTACAGAGTGAAGTTTTACGAGGTGAAAGGGTAGTAATGAGGCTGCCGCAGCTCAGATACATATGGGTGGAAAGAGATGGTGATGTTTAGAGAGTCTGTTCATTATATTTTGACATTTCATATGCCACAAAGAATGTGGGAAGCATGGGGAGATGACCCCATTATATTTTTATAAGTCTTTTTTTGTTTTCCTCTTTGGTGCTTTGCTTAGCTTTAACATTTAGGCAAGTTAGACAAATATTTCTTTCCCTCTAAGTCTGAAGTGCCAGAACTATCCCAGGCTAGCTAGGGCACTCCAGGAAAAAGAAAAAAAAAAAAAAAAAGGAGAAGGAGTAGGAAATGAACTGTGAAGGGTGGGGGACCCTGGTAAAGGACACAGAGGCTCACGGGTGGGATGTCTGCAACATGGACCGTAGAATTAAAGACGGGAGTTGCTTCCAGTAACCTCTGTCCTCTCTGCCAACAGCATCATGCCTGAAATAATGGCACTGCTGTCTGGGGCACTCTCCCTGCTGCAGTCTGTGACCAGTAACCTGGGTTACATTTCTTCCTTTGCACTTTAGTGTTTCAGCTTTGAATCAAAGTGATAGATGGTGGTAGATGGTGGGGTATAGTGGTGAATTGGGGTTTTCCATGTGTCTTTCAAATATCCCCAATGTGGGGCAGGAGAGAAGGGAGACATTGGGAGTCTAACTCTCTCTAAAGCTCCTTCCTCTGGAGAAACTTTTCCCATTTCCTGTGGCACAATTGCTAATACCTCTAGAGCTCCCCCACCCCCCAAAAGCAAATCAAGACAGGGATCTAGAGAGTTTAGGTAAAGAAAATGCACTATGCAGCCAGAAAAGGATCTGGTTTGAGGCTTGAATGATCAGACTGTTGACATCCAGGTTCAAGGTCTATAAGCCACTGCCTTCCTTTCTTGGGCCTGTGTAGACCAGAAAGTTAAATTGTATTCTAGCCTTGGATGATGTGGGATGGAACCTGGCTCCTGAGGAAGGGGAGCCATGTGGGTAGGGATCTCTCTTCTAAGACTCTCCTGTTATCCTTTTCCCCACCACAAACTGTCTAAAGGGGGAAAAGGGAGACAGAAGGACTTGAACAAGTACCACCAGTTCAAGACTGGAATATCAGTGCTTGAACTGCTATCCGCACGACGTTCACTTTATTAAGGGAGGGAATCCTCAGTCCTGCAGTGGTGCACGAGTCACTGGAGAGGCTATTGGCCCCTTTTACTAGTGCTTTACTCACTTTACTTAAGGGGAAGATCTTTTTTTTTTTTTTTTTAATTAAAAAATATTAAGAAGCCCTTTCCCCTAGTTTGCTCATGACAGGACTAAATTCAGAGTGTCTGACACATAGGTGATCAGGCAGCAACGGCGTCAGGCCTCTATCAGGGACTAAAGACAGTACCAACTGTTCCAAGACTTTGTCTCCACGTGAACAGCAATATCTGCAGATTTCAAACTGGGCTCCTTGTAGGAGGTGTCTGGAATCTCTCCGAAACAAAGACATCACTGGGCCGTTTGCCCAACCTCTGCTGGGTCCTTGAACTTCTGCCACCACATTCAACCAGTGGCCCCACTGGGAGCCGCCAGGTCTAGTTGACAGCATCCAGCAGACAATAGAGTCATCTTTTTGAGACACGGAGGTGGGATGTCACTGAAATCTTTGCTCCAACTGCTTCAAATTTTGTATTCCTCGTGGAGAATAAATGTGAGTGAATGCCTCATAGCAAGGAAAAGAGGAACCTGAATCAGGCCTAGCACTGACATGCTGGGGAAACTTGGATAGTTCCCTACACACACAATGGGGCGAGGGATATAAACTTTTTTTTTTAATTTTTTAAATGTTTTTATTTATTTCTGAGGAAGAGAGACAGTGTGAGCAGGACAGGGTCAGAGAGAGAGGGAGACACAGAACCTGAAACAAGGGGGGTATAAACTTCTAACCCCTTCTAGCCCTAAGTGTTCTTTGTGCTTGAACTGATCTATGGGAGGTTGACACAATGAAATGTTTAATGTCACTTTGATTCCTGAACCCTCTAGACAGATGTGCACATATACATATGCACACGAACGTGGATCCACACGATCCTCGTGGCCTTTCTTCTCTGGAAAATTTATGGAATTGTATTTCCTTTTGCTCCACTTTATCAAAGATGAGCAGTGGCGGGAAAAGAACACCAATCATTGTAAAGCGAAACATACCATCATGAATTAGAATGTGGCATGCCCAAAGAGAAGGAGGCATTATCATTCATGTATAACACAGTGAGGATTTTGCAATAAATTGTGTTGATTTTATCATTATAAAAAAATCAAATCAGATCATTTAGGCCACAAAAAAATTTTTAGGTGGCTCCAAGAAATAGGACAATATTTTCTTAATTTCCTCTTCAGTCTGTACACAAAGGATATCATACCTTGGAACTACACACGCCAAATGCTATGGTCGGGGGAAAACTGGTTAAGGTGTAATGAGTGGCTTACTGGTTTTCAAGCCTCTACATGGTTAGACCAGTATTTATGCATGGAGCTGGAACTAGATAGGGCATAGAGCACATGGGGATTTCACCCACCTCCAAAACTGTAGCTATTCCTAGGAATCCAATTCGAGAAATATCAATGAAGCAGATAGATAATAATACCAATAACTTCTCACCTTAGTTTACAACTTACCTTGATTAGTTTTAAGAGCAGCCAAAGGAAATGGCTCACCTCTGCCACCCTCTGGTCCTTTCAAACGTTCAAGAGTCCATTCTGGGCTAAGGCTATAGAGAGTAACCCAAAGACAGGAGTGAATATAAAAATGTGTTGGTGTGTGGGGGGGGGGGTATGTGTGTGAGAGACAGAGAGAGAAAGATAAAAGAAGGTCATTTAATCCAAATTATTTCTTCTAAACCGTCAGCAAATAAGAAACGTATCCCTCTAAGAAGCCTATCAATATTTTTCATAGAATATTTTTTCATCCTAGGGAGAAAACAAATAAATCTGACAGGAGTTGGTTACTTTCTTCAAAGTACACATTAAAAAAAACAACAAAGTACACATTTTTATGGGCATCATTAAAAAGAGATTATGTTTTCTGAGGCTCCATGATATTAGACTGCAGAGTAGATTAGTGCCCCAGCTAAGCTGTTCCCATCACTGAATCACTGATAAATCAGTCTTTTGTGAAAATTAGATTCCTTAGTTAATTGCAACACACTGAAATTGAAGGAAGCTCTCCTTGGGTCTGCAGTAACTCCTTCCTTTGTAGAAGAAGCTGGCAAGCAAAGGGCTTGGGGGTAGTATAGCTTGTATCAGCTGGAGGACTGGGGATCGAGAGCTGAGATGTACTTGTCCCCAGTCAGGCTGGACTCCCAGCCCAGGGACAATGAATACCACTCTGGAAGCTATGGGGTTTATTCAACAAGCACCTTCTGCACATTCTGCCTACCCTCTACTCCAACTCTCAAGAGGTGGGCAAGCCTGGGTTTTCTCTACAGGCTATGTCTCCCAGATTGACTAGAAAGCTTGTATTCTGAGGGGCTGGTAAGGTTGGCTGAGGAAGGCTGAATGGCCCTCTACCCTCTAATATAAAGCATCTTTAATTCAGGAACCTATCAGACCAGAACAAGCTTACTCTAAACAAGCAAGCAGAAGCCATATTCTTAAATTTTATCTTTTTTTCCTCCACTAAGCCCTTTCTCTGAGAGACCAATTTGAGAAATTTGAATTAAGAACCCCCCTGTTTTCCTGCAGCCCTACAAAGCCAGAAATAGGATCTCATCCTGACCCAAGGAGGGAGTACAAGAAATACGCCTTGTTTTGTTCGAGCTGGCTTGCCTAACTCCTTGTATCTGTGTAAGGAAAAGTACCTGGTGGAAAGGCTTTGCTTTCACAGTACCCTGAAACCCCAATGAACAAGGACTATCCTTAGATAGGTTGAAATTTGGGCAGAAATAAAGAACTTTGAAAAATCCTGAAATATTGCCCTCCCCACCTAAGCAATCTAGGGTCTTGGGCGCCCAGGCTAGATGATGCCACTACCAAATTATCATCCCGTTGCTTCCTTCGGGATTTCTCAAGCTGTAAAGACAGCCATGGCAGGAGATAGGTTTGTTCATACGTGAGTGCTATTCCATGCTGTTTTGATGGAGCTGTGTGGTTATTTAAAGCAATAATTAAGGTGCTTTATCATTCTTTAGAAAAGCAAAATGGGTTCCGAAGTAGAAATTATTGCCCAATAATTTCTAGGATCATTAAGGCTTCTTCAGCTAGCATCCAGGCCATTACTTCTCCCTCTTGTGCACTCTCCTTGCCTCCTCCCACAGCCTCCCTGTCAGCATCTCCTCTGCTTCATAGTCTGTGCCTTTCGTCTGGTGAAACCAAACTCTTCTAGAAGATGCTGGTTTATTTCTGAGGACTAGAATGGACGCAGCAGCTTCTGTCTCATTTGTTTTAAGGAAACCAGAAAGACGTTTCTGTTATTCCTCTTTCCCATGCGTTTCGAAGTTTCAGTGCTCTGGAAAATTTCCACTGGAACACTGGGTCGAGAAGTCAGAGTCTAGAGAATGGCAAGCCAAAAATATACCCTTCAAGAGCCCAGTGATGAAATGACATTCTACATAAGGCCATTAACCAGCTACAGAGCAGCACCAGGTAACTAATGTGGGGACGAAAGACATCTGCTGGCTGCACACGGATTCAAGCACAGAGGGTCTCCTATTCCCACCCGTGCCCTGCGCCAGTTCCCGGCATTGCTTTGTGTCTGGCCTGCCTTTCTTCAGATTCCACTATTTCCTTAAGTAACTTCAGAAACCCAGTATCCTCTTTAAATACACCCACCTTCTGAGGTGGACAGAGGGCAGTAGGAAGTGGGTCCTTGCTCTGGCATTACCTCAGGCTCACAGTGGGAATGCAGGGAAGCTACTTCGCCTTCCTACGCCTGCTCACTACCCTGTAAAAAGAGGGAGTAGGAGGAGATGTTCAAAGGCAAACCCCACATAGTCTGATGGGTTAAAGAAAAGAAGAAAGAGTATACCATGTGTTAGAGAGGATTTCATGATTTCTCCCTTTTCAATCAGGCTTCGAGTCCCATCCTAGGCCTTTTGGTGGGCAAGTAGGGAGAGGTTAGCAAAGAGGAGAGTCTTGGCCCTCAAGGAAGTTACAATCTTAGTTTTCTGGTGGTTGGTTGTGGTGGTGGTTGTTGTTTGCCATGAAAGTGAAGGTATTTCACGGCACTGATGGACTTGCCTCTGAGACTGGCTTCTCACGGGAGAATACCATCAAATGCCAGGATGACATTCCACTCTGGTATTTTAGCAGTTATGTCCTGTGAAGGCTGTAACCCGTTTCCCATGGCGGTTGAGTTCTGTCCGCCAGAGCCTCTGGAAGAATCCAAGAGAAATACATCAGAGCAGGACTCGTGAAATACCTCAAAGGAAATACTGCAATGACTCCAAGTCCCCTCTCGGCCTGTTCCCTGCACACACAATTTAATTGTAATGAGAAACTTCCAGCAAGATTTAAGAGTATTTTCCCATTTCTACATTATGCCAGCTACAGTTACAGGCAGAAGAAGTGGGATTGTTCCAGGCCACTAGAGAGATTCATCTAAATCCATACCATTAGCCAGGCTATCCTAACAAAGAAGAAAAAATATTATAGCAGGTGTGGCTGAAGTTGGGCCTGCTCACTGCACACTCCACCCCCAAACAAAACCTCACCCTGGCAATGATGTTTCTGAAATTGTTCCCACACTCCTGTACCTCCAGCTAACACTCCTTATAATCAGAAAACACTCCCCTATCTTTCCCAGAAAGGACATAGTTATGCTTTTATCAGTGGAATCACTTCAAAACATGTATAGGTTGACATTATGACAAATGATCTCCACTCTCTTCATCTGGCCCTGGAATTTATGGGAGTATTGCAGGCTGAAACTTTTTCCTTGTTCCCAAAGTTAAGAATGAATAGACTTTTTTTGAAAAGACAATTTTAGGTTTCTCATAATAAAATAGAAACCAGTGGGGTGTCTGGGTGGCTCAGTCGGTCAAGCGTCCGACTTCGGCTCGGGTCATGATCTCACGGTTCGTGGGTTCAAGCCCCATGTCGGGCTCTGTGCTGACAGCTAGCTCAGAGCCTGGAGCCTGTTTCAGATTCTGTGTCTCCCTCTCTTTCTGACCCTCCGCTGCTCATGCTGTCTCACTCTCTCAGAAATAAATAAAACATTAAAAAAAATTGTTTTAAATAGAAACCAGTTTGTAACCCAATCACTTCCTACCCTTGGCCCCTATCACCATATAGCCACTTCCTTCTTTGACCCTGAAAGATCCAAATCAGGGATTTTAAAAGACCTCTTGAAGGGATGTGTGATAACACAAATACAATGAAATGGTAATTGTAGAATCTAGGTGGTTAATATATAGTCCCTATAAAATTCCTACATGTTTTCCCCTCTGACCCTTTTCCTATCTGTACAATAGGAGTACTGAATTAATTGAACTTGAAGGGTTTTCCCAATANTTCAAGCCCCATGTCGGGCTCTGTGCTGACAGCTAGCTCAGAGCCTGGAGCCTGTTTCAGATTCTGTGTCTCCCTCTCTTTCTGACCCTCCGCTGCTCATGCTGTCTCACTCTCTCAGAAATAAATAAAACATTAAAAAAAATTGTTTTAAATAGAAACCAGTTTGTAACCCAATCACTTCCTACCCTTGGCCCCTATCACCATATAGCCACTTCCTTCTTTGACCCTGAAAGATCCAAATCAGGGATTTTAAAAGACCTCTTGAAGGGATGTGTGATAACACAAATACAATGAAATGGTAATTGTAGAATCTAGGTGGTTAATATATAGTCCCTATAAAATTCCTACATGTTTTCCCCTCTGACCCTTTTCCTATCTGTACAATAGGAGTACTGAATTAATTGAACTTGAAGGGTTTTCCCAATAGTAAAGTTTTGTTGTTGTTTTTAAATGGAGAAGCCACTTCTCCAGTTGTCTTTTAGCTGCAGGAAAAAAAAAAAACAAAAAAAACACACACAAAAAAAACGACTTCCCCCAGATTCTGACGTGGTCCCACTCTTCATCTTACCCTCTCAGTTTTCCTCTCTATACCCATTTGTGGTTTTCTCCTGCAGGGGAAAGGGTACTAGCTTCCAAGAAGGCTGAGATGTAACTACCACAGGCACGTGATCTTGAGCAAGACCATTATCTCTCTGCTGCTCAGCTCCATTGTATATTTGGAGACAATAATACCCATCTCACGTGTCTGTCTTCTAGATAAAATGACATAGTACCCATTAACTCACCCCCACTGTAGACAATGTAAAAGCATTGTAACTATCTCAGCCTCTCCCAAATTCTTACTTCTTCCTGTTTGCCAGAAGAGGGCAGCCAAGAGCTTCTTTCAGAATTGAGGCTGGCTCCCAAAAGGCCAAATCCACCTGTCCTACAGAGCAGACTATGACCTTGCAGGACTAGCTCCTCGGTGCTTCCCCAAGCTTATACACCCACTGAAGAGACCTAAACTCTAGTCCTGATTCCACTCATCAAGTATCTGTATCCCTTTTGCCCAAGTATCACTTGAATATTACCTAAATAGAAAGCACACCATAGCTCTGCAAATAGCTCTCACATGTAGACTAGTAGAGATTGTGAATGAACCCTGAAAATCCCAGAACTGCTACTGAACACCTACTCTCTGCTAATCTCTTTAAATTACATGATTTAATTTCAACAATGGCCCTGATCTTCTCGATTTGTACATGAGGAAACCAAAGCTCAGAAAGTTTATTAGCCCAAGTCAAAGTCTTGCCCAAAGTTTGGACATGATTCTATAGACAACAGGAAGCTAAGTCTTAGAAACAGGCATGATGTGTTTACCTTCCACTTACCTGTTTTTGACCTTCAACAAATTATTTGGCCTTATTGGTGACCTTCGTCACCACATCCCCATAAAATGCTCTATCTTTCCAAATTATTGAATATAAAATCAAGTCATTGATGTGGTGATTTACTTTGTCATTAAAAAAAGTATATAGGTGTTTATTAGTTCATTTTAACTTAAATAAATCTAATAATTGCTGCTAAAGCAGTTTTTGGACCTTTTTGCCTTGGTAACATTCTACTACACAAAACTTTAAGCTCCTGTAATATGTTAAATGCAAAGGAATACTCTCTTTACTAGACTAGAAATCAAACACCTTAAGAACCAAACAAGACAATCTTTGGCCTCTTCTCAGAACTTGGATAGAAACTATATAAATCTATCAGCCAATCTTAAAAGGTTAAGAGTCTACTAATCAATCCAGTTGATTTAGAGGGATTTAGACTCGATATGGGACCATTTTCTGGGTATAGAATTGTGGAATAGAATAAAATGAGTAAGCAACAAGACAGGGTGGGACTGTATGACATTTGGAGGATAGTGAAAACACACTCGTTTGTAGTCCTGCATGAGATCACTGTGTGCCTGGAATGGCCTGGATTTGGCCAGCATTGAGAGTTAAGGACTAGACTTATTCTGGAAGTCTTTCCCAAGTCTAGAACCCCTCTAAAATAGTCACTCAACTAAGAATCTACTACAAACATTGCCAAGGCACAGGAACGAAAGAGAAGCACTGTCCCTAAGCACAGAACTTACAATTCAGAGCTGTGAGATGTGATATGAATATGAATAACCTAATTCAAGGGAAGATAATGGTGATGGAGGCAGAGACAGAATTCAGAGAAATGGTATCTCACAGGGACAATCCAAGGTCTCCTGAAGAACAGAACATTTGAGCTCAGACTCTAAACCAAGAGTATTTTCCACAGCAGTTTACTATCTGGATTTATATAACTGTGGTCTCACCCACCTTTCAAAGTGTTAACACAGTAAACCACTTCCTCCAGGCAGGAATTCAGGTAAAGCAGGAGCACCTCTTCATACCAGATACCATTACAACAAAAGTATTAAAAATGGCAGGCTGAGCAACGTTCCAGTAAGGGAGGGCCTTCTAATGGTTCTTTACCCCCATCCAGACTCTGGAAATACAGCGGGACAAGGGAATTACAGGGAAATGTATGAACATACCCTCCCCCCACCCCAAAAAAAAAATATCCTTAGAAGCTGCAGCTTGTCTCCAAGTCCTTTTCTTCCTGACTTAACAACTCCCTGGGCAAGTTGACGTGTACGAATTAGCCAGACCAGTTCATGGGACAAGGCCTCTGCTTACTACATTTCCTAGGTTGCACTTGGCCTCGTCCACATCTCTTCAGGTGTATCCTGAAGCTTGGCTTGTGGCATGACAGAATCGTGAGCTATAGCAGTGATGCCAGCAATGGAATAGTGGCTGCCCTGAGGGCTAGGACAGCCGACCCTGGGCAGCTCTGAATGCCGGTGAGGAGAGCAGCACTCTGAATGGACCCTAGAGTCCTCAAGTCAGATTCAGTGGGTGTCCAGGTTAAGTGCGCCTTTGGATGATTTTTTGAAATGTCCCAGCCGGGAGAAAGCAGTTCAGCCTTTCAAGCTTTGAGTTTGACTCAAAACTCCAGTCAGGACTAGAAAATGTATACTCTTTCCACTTCTTCATCAGCTTTGTTTTTAACCTCCCTTACACTCGCCTGTCATCCATCCACCTGTTTATTAAATCTATGGTGGCAAGGCAGTGTGCCTTGAAAGCAGGGCATCAGAAGGAAATACAGCCTCTTTCCTTACAGTACAGGAGGGGTTGCTACAAGTCCCAAGATAAGCACTACTGTGGAGTACAGGAAACATGTTAACAGGGAAAGGAAGGTGCCGCAGAGCAGGCAGATAATAAACCATAAAACATCTCGAGGCTTATAGGCCATTTGAGCAGTGGTACCTTAAAGATGAGGTTTTGATGGATGGGGAGAGTATTCCAGCAAAAGGAACCATAGGAGTAAATATGGAGGTAAAAAAACCAAGGGACATATACAAGGTATAGTGATGATCTGTTTGGCTAAAGTGTCATGAATGGAGACATGTTTGGAAAGATGGATTTGGAGTATATCATAATCACCTTAAATATAGAATAAGGAATCAGAACTCTGGAGTATGGCAATTTTCAAAGACCAATCAATGAGGTAGTCCTTCATGGGCACAACAGCTGGTTCTATCTCCTTTCCACTAGCTGACATTTCCAGCCTAATTCGGATTTTCCTGTACCTATTTCGGGAGAACTTACCTTTTCCTTCATCTCAGATGCAGCTGTTGTACCCACTAGAAATTCACATCTTCAAGGGCATCAATTCTACCCAATAAGTATTATGCATTTAGTTGTGCTAGGCAGGCACTGGAAGGGGGATAACAAAGCGATGGTAAAGTCATGATTCTACAGAAAGCTCACTATTCTACAGTTATTCTGAAAAAGTTAATACAGTGCAGGTATTTCTAAAGCAGCACTTGTGGTCCAAAAACTATAACCTTCTGTTGGTCTGACATATTAAAAAGAGCTGACCTAGAAGGAAAACATAGTCTAGCATATCCTTATTCTCAGCTGTACCTGAAATGACTTCTCCTTACCTGGAGAGCACTTCTCTACTCAAACCATGAGATCACATCCATAAAAGAAAAAAAGGTATAGAGGCAGGGAGAGCCAATTATGAATAGAAAGAAAAAAAAAAACGTAACTGGCTTTTAATCAAGTCATTGTTACTGAAGTACATAAAAAGGGTATTTTGTTTGTTGTTTTTCAGAACAATTTCTCTTAGGAAAATTCTTTAGAAAAATTATTGTGGGAAAATAGGTTAGTATAACCTACCTAGTAAATGAAAGACTACTCTAAAACTTCAAAAATATTACTTATCAAGGAAGTAGTTTGCTAAACTCAATTTTTTCCACATTAGGCGTATTTCTACCTCATTTAAAAGTGAACCATGCTCAACATGCCTGAATGGTATGTAAAAAGCTGAAACACTGATGTTCCCACATTTCAGAACATTTAAAATTCATATTTCATACTTTCATGGTTCAGTCTTCCAATACTTAATCCATTATAGTGTTTTAACACTAATGGCAGTTAAAGTGAGATGAGCAAATTAAACCCCAAAGAAAGTATCTTGCTTAGTATATTGGGCACAGATAAAATGCCTACCTAAAGAAAAAAATATAAAATGAAAAAATAAAAAAAGCTAAACAGCCAAGTTCTACTTTCAAGACAAATATTAACTTCTACTTTCAAGACAAATACACCAGGTACTCAGTGGCCTCCAAAATAAGTTTAAAAAACTGGACACAATATATGTCTTCAACTGCTATAATTAGACTTGAAATGTACAAAGAGAACAAAAGTAACCAAGACAAAATGCTTAATACTTTTAAGCCCTCTAGGTAAGACTGCCAAAGGATGTCCATGTCTCAGTGTGTAGGTAAGCATCGTAACTGACCCGTTGGCTAAAACCACTTTAGAACCGATGTAAAGTATCACATTGTAAACAGCTAGCATTTTTGGTTAGGAGCGGTTGAGGCATGACTGGGAAGGACAGTGAGTGCTTACTTTCTAAATGTTCAAACACGCTACAGTACTTCCAAATCACAATTTGGTCCTCTCCCAAGACAAGCCATTTCCAGAGACCTCAAGCTTGACTGGCCCAGGGAACCCACGGGAGGAGACCGAATTACCTTGCAGCCATAATTGTTGTAAACATGCTGGAGCCATAGCTGGAAAATGGTCTACAGAGAAGTAGGGACAAACAGGACTACTAGTGATTTCCAATTCACAGCTACAACATTAATGAAAAAGCAGCATTAGATTGATTTAAAACATTCCAAAGGAGTTATAACATTATCAAATAAAGGCTCAGTCACTGGGTAATAGGATATTTTATTGACATAATGTTATCTTAGACTTAGTAACTTTTAACTCAAGATTCATCCACTAACATGGGCCAGTTTCTGCCGACAGAACAAGTTGTGCACTCTCGGGAGTCTCACCCCAAGCTTGCCAAAGCAGGTGACTTCTTGCCTATCTGGAAGTCATCTCCAAAGGACTTGCCCTTAGATTTTCGCCATTTCACGCACTTAGATATTTGCACAACAGATGTACCCTTTGTCTTAAAAGTTGCCTCATTTCATGTTTAGACAGAAGAACAAACCCCATATTGTTATTCTTCTGCAAGCGATTTTACATTTCCTTTTTCTCAAAAAGGTAGCTACCGACTTAAGTATGTCATGACATACAGGGGGTAAAAGTGTTTTCAACAGTTCCAGGATATGTTACCTTGAAAACCTCACAAGTTGGTTCGTTACACTTTAACTACTCAAAGTTATTTTAACCCCAAAGAATAGACAGGCACAGTGTATTTCTTCAGGTCACAATGCCAACACTGGCTGTGGAGTCTGATACAGGTAAGACAACTACAATTCTGACTGTGATTCCAATACTTTTGGGGAGGAGATGTAAAATATGCTGCGCTGGGCAGTGTGAGTTAAGCTACAAAGTGCTTCATCACCCATAATGGAAAAAGTTCAAATGATTCATACTTCTGCGTTAAGAGAATACAAAATTCAAAAGCCCACATAAAAGCAACTGACAGCTAGCCAAAGTAAAAGAGATTTCAGGAGCCTGAGGACATCTTAAACAATTGGACTGGAAAACTGGGTCAGAATTACTCACAAAGCTCCTCATCCTTTCCCAGAAGAAAATGTGATAGTATGTCTTTTATATGGAAATTTCTTTGTATATATGTATAAACTTGGTATGGCCTTAATGCTGCAGTTAAGGATTTGTCTGGCTACCACCTTAAGCAGCGTGTTAAGCAATCGCTTCCTTAATGTAACATTTTTACTTCTTACTGGACTCTTAACCTGAAACAATTCCCTCTTGCCCCTTACTCTTTCCCCTTTTTTGCATGAAATCATAAAAGTTATGGCAGTTATTTTTTGGCTTATAAAAAAATCTATTTCTGCAGTTTGAAGACGTAATGTAAAATTTCTGTGATACATGTATATAAAAATGTATTTATTGAACCATCCATATACACATATCCATGCTGATTCCAATGGAAAAAAATTAAAATTTTCTGAAATTTTCTCTTTGGTCAACTCATTGTTACTATTTAACCAACTTTATCTGTGAAAAAACTTTTGAAGTACTGTGATTACCCCAGAGAGGAACCTACATATAATCTAGAGAACATCATTTCACTTAAGACAAGGCTTTATGTGGTTCATTCAAGAAAATATTTATTGATAGGTACTATGGGAGATACAAAGATGACTCTGACAGACCCTGCCCGTAAGGAGCTTACAGTCTAGTAGGGGAGACAGAACACATACACGGGATACATGGTCAGAGCTATGTTTCAGGAAGATGAATCTAATATCGTGTATAAGGCAGGCTGGGGTAAGAACAGGTAAAGGAAGCTGAGAGGCCACTGAAATCATCTAAGTGGGGAGGAACGAGGTGTGAAAGACTTGAGGTAGCACTGACAGGACTTGGCTGGAGTAAGAAAAAAAGCAGAGGACGTAGACTTTGGGCATAGGAGAGGACATGAACTGGGAGAATAACGGACTAGGTTTGGGAAAAAAAAATGAAAGTTGGCACATAAAATTCTTCTTCTGCACAGGAACAAGGTGTCTGGGATATACTGGGCACCATCCAAAATGGCTAATCACCCAGACCAAGGATGGAAGTCCCTCTGCATGATCCTCAGTGACTTCCTTCCTTCTCTGTCCACCCCTCAAATTTTCCCAACAACCCCCTCCAGTATGAATTGTCCTAGAGCCTAAAAGTTATTAGGTCCTATCTCTAGGCACGTCTTCGTTGTGAGAATAAAAAACAATAAATACATTAATTGATTCAACTCAATGAGTCCTCTTTTAAGGACGCCTCATGGGGGTCACTGTACCTTCTGGTGAAATACAGGGAAAATTAAGCAGTCCTTGTCCTCGAAGGGCCTATGGTCTATTATGGTAGTAGTACAACAGATGCAGGTCATTCTAACTGTAGGTTAAAGGGGTAAGTTATGAGCAAGAAGAAAGGTTAAAAGTGCTCTAGGAACACTTTTTTTTTAAGTGAAGGTTGGGACAGAATCTCAAACAGGAAGGACAATGTAGAAGGGAAGTAGATGAGAATGACTTTGCTCCCCACTTCAAATTCTGGCCAAATTAACCCCCCAAAAAAGGGGTTCCCCACACCTGTTGCAAATCTTTTCTCTTAGGGAAAAGGAAAATGGTCTTGAATTGGGTCTTGAAAAAAGCAATTTCGATGGCAAGATTTGGGGAAGGGGAGACGTGGATACAAGTCTATCTGTAGGGAAGAAAAGGCACTTGAAGCCACGAATATCAGCAATGCCGGGCTTACTAGAAAAACCAGAAGTAGTTTAGCGCAGCTGGCGCATCACCTCCATGAAGAACGGGAGAAATCACTGGAAAGGAAGATTAGGACCCTGACAGGTACGTGGCGCTGCCAGGCACTGAACAGAGTACATGCCTAAGACCAAATTGCTGCCCCTTAGGAGCTTACAGTTATAACAATACAAGGTGGGAAAGCACCACAATGTACAGAATGCAAAATGCTGAAGGATTTAGGAGAAAATTACAGCTGAGTTTCAGCTATTAACATTAGGATACCCAATAGCTTTCTGACAGCTAGTAGTAAACCCATCCCTGAGGGGAGCACAAGATAATAATGTCCTTAGACAACAAGCCCTGGTAGAGCTGGGCATTAAGACAGCTCTAAGAAAATTGAGAAAAACTGGGTATGAAAACTGAGCTACAGAAGCAACTGAGTAAGCATATAAAATGTGGCTCCTTCCCTTTTCTCCCCACATCCTGACCTTTAACAGCTCTGGCTTCCTACAGTGAACCTCGGGCAGAGTGGTGACCCTGAAGGTGACCCGTGTTACTTCTACAAGCCAATGTGGGACTCTTGTGCTAATAATCTATTCTCTGAGCCATTTAGCTTTTGAAAAATAAAGGAGTTGTACAACCTTTAGTCCTTTCCAGCACTAACATTCTAGGATTCAAATAATTCTAGGAGTCTCTCCTGTCTCTTACGGTAGTAATCAAAATGGGAACAAAAACTTCAAATATTCTGATGTTTCTCACTCAAAATTATTTTTTACATATTAATCACAAATGATTCTTATCCCACCAGCTAACTCCACCTCCACCCCTTCTCCAAAATCTAACATCTACCTATATGAATTCATTTTCAACATGTGTTCTACATAATCTATTTAAGCATACATGGAATCTTTAAAGAAAGGAAGACTTGTTCTTCTCCCCTATTTCCTGATGCCAGCTTTTTGGTATAATGACTTCATTTAAAAGGGCCAAATTAGTGTATATACTCTTCATAAAAACATTTAAGAATTTAAACCAAATCCAAAGGCAAACAGGTGACATCAAACCTTGGGGAGAAAATCAGTAACCAAAGTAGTTAATCACATCAAATAGTTAAAAGTGTTTATATCCAGATTAAGCAAGATATAATCATCTCTAGTTACTACCAAAAAATGTATGCAAACTTCCCATAAGCAGGTTTCTAAAAAATAAATACTTGTTAAAGTAACTTAATAGCGTATTTTTGGTAAACATTTGTTTTTTTAAAAGACGAAGACACACTGGATGACTGCAAGTCCCTTATGAATCTGTGACACTGGCCACATTCCAAGGTACTCCTATGGATTTCTGTAACTGGCCAGGTCACATGGTCTATGGAAGTAACCGTGAAATTGATTTCCAATACTATTTTCCTCTCATAGAGAGCTAAGAAACGCTACCAGGTTCAAGTGGAAACTGGAGAAGCAGAGACTGTCCAAGGTTTTCAAAACAAGTCATATGATCAAAAAGTGAGCAACCTTAATTCTAAGCCAATACATAAGTATAATCATACATAAGACTTTTTAGATCTCTGCTAATCAACTTTTTACTTTTCACTCAGGCCATTATGAGACTGTTTCATGAAAGCAAGAGCAAAGCAGATGAATTTCAGCATTATCCTGAAATAGCTACATATCCACTAAGAAGTAAAAAAAGTTTTATTTAGGTCACATGTGCTACCATTTCTCCTTTAATATAGTTTCATAGGAGTTCACAAGCCAACGTGTGGTCCCCAGAACCTCAATCACAGTAAACAAAAATTCCAAAAGGCATTACTACCTTAAAACCAGAAATCCTTACTCATCAGCAACTTCCCACACAAAATGTTGCTAAGTTTCTAACACATTCTTCAAGGTTTCTAACACATTTGTGGAAGAATAACTGTCCACTGCCCATCTGCGGTATATTAGACAGTTAGCTAAAACCCCATATTCAAATAAAAGTTGAAGTTGCTTTTCTTAAAAGGTTCCTAACTGCTGAACCAAAGGTCTTATCTGTACGCAGTTCCTTCAGAGATTCTTTTAAGTAGCACAAAAATAAAACTTCAATATAAAGTTATCTTTAGATCAGTAGATTTGACAAATGCAACCATACTGGTAACAAATTGCTTCCTATAAAGTGCCACGTTCCCCACTAAATTATTAAACTCTACAAGGATTTTCAAATAAAGGGATGAAGAGAAGTATCTGAGGATGGCAGTAATGAGCACAAAACACAACTGCTATAAACCCACCTGGATTAAGGGATTATAAAATTAATGTTACCTTCCACATCTAGGTTCAAGGTTATACGTGTATTTAAAATTCAGGTGAGAAAAAAACCCTAAAAACAAATCATTACTGTTACCACAATCTGTAAGTCAAAGGAGCCCTACAAAATTAAGGTTTCCCCATCTAGTTTACCTTAAAGGAAATGGAGAAGAGTAATTCTAACCTTTCTCTGAATGAGACTCAGGTCTCTGTACTGTGATAACTTATTATGGTCACGCCTTGTTCTTTAATATGTCACTCAAATGTAAAATGGGTAGGCATCAGGGTTCCAGAGAAAAAGCATCAATTTTGGAGGCCAATCTGCTCCTTGCTACATGGATGACTTAGAGGCCTAGTCATTTAACTGCTGAGATTTCTTCTTCATCTATTACTTTAGGAAAAATAGCACCTAATCCACAGGGTAATTGTGAAAATTAGTTCTCTAATCTAAAACTAAAGTGCAGTTCAACTAATCCTGTGGTAAGTAACCTACCCATCCAAAGCCAAAGAATGATTTTTGGATTATCCATTTCACTGCTTCCAGCAAACAAAAGCTCACAAAGTTGAAAACATAGGAATACAAGAGTAAAGCCCAATCCATGTATTTTTGTAAGGCCTAAGATCTGCTTGCTTTCAAAAGGTCTTACAAGACTAAGACCCACTGAACCAAACTAATCTTACTTAGCTAAAATACTCATGGGTAAAGGGTTTAAAGCTCAACAGAAAAAAACTGTACATTGGGGCATTCTTACAGATGAAAAATAGTATTTTAAAACTCAAAAAATTTAAATGTGATAAGTTAGTACTGCCTAGAGAAAATCTTGTCCTAACCTATTTTCACTTTCTATCTGTGGGAGTATATGTGTATCGAGGGTATCATGTTTATTCTATCAGCAATAATGTAAACAATGATATTAGGATTCTTCATAGTGTTAACCACAATGCTAAATCTGATACATAAAGTCCGTTGCTACTTAAAACTCCACAATCATCCCAATTCTGAGGACTTGAAATTACTAAAGCAACCTTACTTTTCTAAGCTTATGCAACAAGTTACAAAACGCACCTAGCATATTTAAACCCACACATGGGTACAGGAAAAGTGAGATTATTAATTACCTGCAGATGTTACAGTAATTCCTGAAAGAGATTTCTATTTGATAATTCATTTAATTTATCTGAGGCTATTTTTCAAACCAAACAGTCTTCAAGTTGTCCTCATCCACCCCTTCCATGCTCCACACATTATAGGGAATGGGGAATAGCCATGATCTCAACGGGGTGTGCTTCCTTTTTATGGTAGCACTGTCAGCCCCGCCCACTAAATGCCAGATGTGTGTGGTGACTCCTCTTCCCTCCTCCCCAAATCTCACCCATTTCCAAATGTCCTCTAGGAAGTATGAACAGCCCCAGTTGAGAATCACTGCATCCACTTAAGTGCCCTTAAACCATGGAGCAGGAAAAACACCTATTGTGAAATGTATGGTTTAGCATTTATTTGTGAAAAATGATTTCTAGATTATCCATAATTCATGACTTTAGTTACTACAACTTAAAAAGTTTTTTTCAAAAATATCTCCAGCTAAGTTTTTTCTTTCCACCACCGGCTTAATATAAGCTACAAACGTACAAGCTGAATGTCTTCCAATTATCATTGGCCTGGTCCAAATGAAGTTGTTACCAAATAGTTACTTAAACCGACCCAAAAAACAGCCATGTGACTCAGTTATGTAATTTTCTTTATGTGAAGGTGATGTTCCCAATTTTCAAATATCTGAGGTACTGAGGACCGATAATATCAAACTTCATTTTAGTTTAAGACTACACCCTTCAGCAAACCTCGAGTTTCCCAGTAATAGCAAAACATTCCTAATCCTACTCATATGCTCTCCTCAAACAGTCCTAAAGATGAACACTGTTAATAAATAAGTTAAATTTGACAACCTCACTGCCCTTCAAATTAGTAGGACAAGTTATCACACAAAGGCTTGCTTCACAAGTGTGTGAACAAAACCTTTACCCACCTCACTCCCCGTAAGAAATTAACATACTATGTAAAACGAATATTAGTCTATATTGCCAGATTAATTTTTCTTCCAGAAATATTTTAATAAAAATTGGCCATTTCCAAGAAAAACCCACTGTATGCCCATCAATAAAAGAGAACCATAACAAAACAGAAAATTTACCATGTGCCTATGATTTAAAGAAAACACCGGCAGACACTCGAGCACAAAGTCCAATATTAAAGTCGTATTCCTTCTTATGGGCTGTGATAAGGATTCTGAATAGATACCGAAATAAAACTTAATACAAATGCTGGACTATTTAGATCAAAGGACCTCTATAGAAAGAAGCATGTCTGTCCTCAAAGGCATTCCAGTTTGAGACTCAATTTAAGTATAAGGCATAAAACAAATGAACAGAATACGTACAAGGTGAAAGAGGGATTTCTTCGATTCCCAACATACTCTATACCTGGTAAAAACAAATCTAGACTTTTTTTTTTCTTTCAACAATTGCCAAGGCTGGAATCAAAGATAAATAGAAGGCACAACAGTTTTGCTCTGGGTTTTGTGTTCTTCGGATTTTGGAGTTTCTTTTTTTGTTGTATTTTGGGCTTGTTTTTGTTTTGTTTGTTTTAAAAATAAACAGAAAAGAACCCTACTTCAAAAGAAATCTAATCAATTGCATCCTAAACATTTAAAACCTATCTCACAATTTAAATTTAAATGGTAAAAACAGAAGGTTTTTAATTGTTTTGTGATCACGTATCAAAAGAAAAAAAAAAACTCTACTAACACCTTTTATTCAGTTTTTAACCATACCAGCAAGAATCAAAACTGTCAATTTTTCCAATGGCAATTTCTACACACCAGAAGGTAGCCATGACTCTCAAAGAAGAAACAATTTAGATTTTTCCTGCCTTCAAAATGTTTATCAAATCCTGTGTTTCTCATAGGCTTTTGAAACACACAGAAAATAAGAAACAGTCCAATGAATGAAACATACCAAATGTCAGTAATAGGTAAGATACATTCCTTTGGGGAAACGGCTGTTAAAAAAAAAATCCAGTCTGTATATTCAAAAGTAAAGCAAGGAAATTCAGTCTTTTTCTCTTCTTTAAAAATCTGTTTTTCCTAAAATATCATTCCACAAAATTGGAAATGAAGGACTAAAAAGGTGAAGAGAGGGAAGGGAGAGGGAGCACACATCATTAACACAAAAAGTAAAATTGTACAAACTTAAGCAGTTTATAATAGACTAGGGTCATACTCCAGGATACCAAATGCTGGTATAAGAAATTCACCATTCTGCAGGAGCTAGATTTGTACTGCTGCGTGAAGATCAATGAAGAGCAATTCACTGCCTTGGAGCAATTCCCCTTCCCACTCCAAATCCGGGTTTCTGCACCATCCCTCCACGGGGCGGGCCTCTCATTCCACCACCTAGCCCACCTCGAGGACCTCCGGGTCCCCGCAGGCGGTTATCTCGACGGTCTCCTTCCCGGGCAGCTCGAGTCTTCTTCTCTTCCACATTCAGACGGACCTCACCTCTGAACATGATGGGCTGCAGAAATAAAGGTGAGCATACTTCAATAGTGCGTATGGGCTACCAACTCACAAAGATAAAACCAACAAAGCTATCATAAGGTTAACCAGCAATTTACAAATCGGCTACATTCTCAGCTCAGTTTTTTTTTTCAAACTCAGAACACATCATTAAACACATGGAGAAGTGGAGCTAGGTATGCAAACTGGTTCAAAAAAAGGACAATTTAAACAACACAGCAGCACAAGTAACTCTCACTATACTTACATAAGCAAAATGTTATTTTCCCATAGAATTATATAAATAGAACAATATAAGAATTGCCACCTTCCCCATGGATTTGAAGGCTTATATAAACTCCCATCACCTAATGTGGAAAGATTATGCTTGCACGTACTTAGGCAAAGTATGTATACATCTCAAAAACATCATTAATTTCATCTAAATAAAACTGTAATAAAATGCTATTTACCTTAACAAAATTTTGGACAATACTGAAGACAATAAAGAGGACCTTAGTGAAGGAAAAAAGATACATCCACACTAAGTCTTAGGCCTTGCTTTTAGCCCAATCCAAAGTAGAAAATAAAGGGTTACTAGAGATTTCAACAAATCTAATTTATGCTCCTGACACTTTTCTAAGTGACAGTTTTTTGAGAGAGAGGAAAGGAAGAGGGAAGAGGGAGCGGGAGGGAGGATTGGGGAACGGGCAAAGGGAGAGAGGGAGAATCCCAAGTAGGCTTCCAAGCTGTCAGCACAGAGCCCAACATGGGGCTTGAACTCTCCAACCATGAGACTATGACCTGAGCCGTAATCAAATCAAGAGTTGGACGTTTAACTGACTGAGCCACCCAGGCACCCCGTGATATACATATATATTTTTTAAAATAAATGCCTAAAAGTACTATGATAAGAAGTGTTCTATATGTTTCACACTTATTTTCTCATTTAATGCTTACAACCACCCTTCAAGAGCTGTCATTACACTACTTTAGAGGCCAGCAAACTAAGGGCCAGGAATGTTCAGGAACTTACCCATCGGTCACAACATAATGAACAATGGAAGAAGGAAATGAAGGCATCCTAACCAGCAATTAAAACCACTAGACTACACTACAGCATGTCCAACACCATGGTCATCAGTCTTACATAAAGTATTTCTGTACCCCTAAAAAATTACTGAAGATAGTATGGCAGAGGTCTGCCAATACAGGAAGAAGGGGGGGGAAAGACAAGCTACATTTGAAGCTCCCAAGTACAAAGAGATGATACAAAAGTACACGTGAGGAAGCCTGCGGAAAGGGGGTGGGAGGGCTCTTTTGACCTGATTTATATTTAAATTTCTGATTAAATATGTATTTGTACACTCATAACACTAAAATAATATAAATATTTATGTAATGTTTTAAGATTCACACTGTATTAAACCACTTCACACACATTAATCTGATGCACTGTCCCAGACAATATTCTACATACAACAGGAAAAATAAAACCATATTAAACTCTAATAAGGTGAGAGAGATTGGAGCTAGGGATGTTTTAAAGGGCAGGGTAGAAATAATTTGCATGAGAAAAATGTCTCAGACACACAGCCCCTTTCTGAGAAAATTTATTGCAAAAAGTTCTTCTGCCATGGCTTCTCCATGTTCATTAAAGGAAACAAACCCCTTACCTGGAACTAATTAAAGAGCTAGTCATTTTGGGTTTTTTTTAATGTTTTTTTCTCCACTTATTCCTGAGAGAGAGAGACAGCATGAGCAGCGGACGGTCAGAGAGAGAGGGAGACACAGAATCCGAAGCAGGATCCAGGCTCCGAGCTGTCAGCACAGAGTCCGACGTGGGGATCAAACACATGAACCGCGAGATAATGACCTGAGCTGAACTCTGATGCTCAACGTTCAACCAACTGAGCCACTCAGGTGGCCCCTAAAAGAGCCTATTTTAACTAAACTGCCAACTTGTAACTAAAAAGCCAGTTATCGGGTCTGACCTCTTTTGGCCCACTGAGAATATCAAACCCTCTAAGGATGAATATCATACCCTGTATGCTGAATGATGGATTTATCCAAGAAACTTATGGGACATTTCTAGGTTCAGTATTCGGTGCCTATGCTAGGAAAAGCCACTGTCCTCTCCTCACTTCTAAGTGTTTCTGCAGCCGATGCATCATAAAAATAGTGGTCAAATAGTTTGAAAGATTAAATACACATTTGCAGATTACAGCTTAATGTTATGACAACAGTAAACTTGGCAGTTTAGCAATCAACATTCTGAAGAAGTATGTAGAGTTCTATAGAACCTCTGGGAAGTGATGACGTACAAGATTTTTATTGCATGGTTAAGAAAACGTCTAGTTTTAATCTGAAACTGACTCGTTGTTGGCAACTTTTGATGAAAATGCTTTGTAGCTGGACAGGTGATGGTGGCACAACATGGATTACAAGCAATTAAGTTTTACACTTTAAAATGACTGGGAGGCCTGGGTGGCTCAATCGGTTAAACATCTGACTCTTGATTTATTTAGGCTCAGGTCGTGATCTCACGGCGTTAATCTCATCGAGCTCTGCTCTGAGAGAATCTCAAGGCCTGCTTGAGATTCTCTCCACCTCTCTCTGTACCACCCCCTCCCCCAGCATTCTCTCAAAATAAAATGATTAACTTTATGTTATATGAATTTCACCTCAATTTTTTGAGATTTTTAAAAAATCCCACACCCATCACCACAAACTAACAGTATTTTTTTTAGTAACTTTTGTTCTCTACTACTAGTACAGAAAGTGTTCTGTGCTAATGAAAGATGTGGAGAAAGGGAAGCTTTCTTAAGAACCACACAGTAGTAAGTCTCCAGATCTACAAAATCCCTCTATTATTAGAAAGCACCAGTGGGAAGAGTACTGTTAATGACATTGGTTCCAGAGAGCAGGACTCTAAACCTAGACAACTGCCCCGGGGAAATGGGCTCTTATCTTAGTTAAAAGTAACACTATTTCATCTCCTAAACCAGAAATGACCAAGGAAAGAAATCTGCATTAAGTTTCAGTGCATTGGTAACTATTAGTTAACTCATTCTCATCATACGACTCAAAAATAAAGTTATTTAGACAGAAGTTTTATTACTCTAAACTCTTAACAATAATGGCCCATCACAATGGAATATATTACCAAAACATGTTGGAATAAATTGCACTTTCCATGTAAGTAAGACATAGTTGTAAAATGACTATATTCAAAGATCCAAGTTATTCTTATTAAAAAAAAAAAAATCAAGATGAAAAACTGCTTACCCTGTTGCTAAGGACCTTCTGAACAGGCTCAGAATCATCAAACACAACGAAACCAAAATTGGGTAATTTCCCACCGCTGTTAATGCGTAGCTCCACCACATTCCCATAACCTGAAAGTGAAACAGATTCTCAAGTTAGCTTCTTAGAACATATCCTTTAAATATTATATACACACTAACCAATGACAGCCACTGGTCAACATGTGCTACAGACCACCTGTAATGTGGCTAGTCCAAAATAAGAAGTGCCACAAGTGTTATCACATACGGACTTCAAAGACTTAATATGGAAAAATATAAAATAGCTCTTATTTTTACATGTTGAAATAATGCTTTTGATACACTGGGTTAATGATTAATATTAAATTCTCCAGTTTCTTTTTACCTTTTAAAATGTAAAAAAGACATAATTAAATAAAATAACCACTAGAAAATTTAAAATTACTTATGTGGCTCATCTATTTCTACTGGAAATAGATGTATTAGATGAATCTAGTGTTTAAATCTCAACAGATGTATTAGTTAAATCTAGCATTTAAAACTCAGTAACCTACTTTGAAAGAAATCTTTAAGTTCCGATTTATCCACTTCATGTGGCAGATTGCCAATGAAAAGTTGGTGACTATCAGGGTGTCGCACAATTCTTCGGGGTTCCACATCACCTTGCTCACCAGCCTCACGGACTTAAGAAACAAGAGCAATGAAAGAGAAAGACATTTTCTGTGACTATTTCATTCAATAATTTTCTTCTCTGCTCCCAAACACAGGAAATTCCATCAGCTCCATAATTGTTTTTAAAGCAGAAAATATCAACCACCCCTAAAGAACAAGCTCTCACCTCAAAATCCCCCAAACTAGAAGTCACCCTTCTGAGCTCTTACTTGGTCTAGGTCCCCTCTGGGGAGGAATATTTATTCGTTGCTCTCGCACTCTTTGATCCCTCTGAGGCCTCTGCGGCGGAATCTGAGATTCAGGCTTAGACTCTGGACGAGGCTGAAAAATTTGTAAGTTAACTTCTGTATAAAAACAAAGCAAGCTCACCTTTTATCTTGTCAAGTTTCTTAGCTAACAATAAAGTTTAAAAGAAAATGACAGGGATGCCTGGGTGGCTCAGTCGGTTAAGCATCTGACTCTTAGGTTTCAGCTCAGGTCATAATCACATGGGTTTGTGGGTTTGAGCCCCAAATCAGGCTCTGTGCTGAGATCAGAGCCTGGAACCTACTTGAGAGTCTGTGTCTCCCCCTCTCTCTCTGCCCCTCCCTTGCTTGCTCGCTCTCTCTCTTGAAAATAAACATTAAAAATTTTTTAATAATAAAAAATAAGAGAAAAAAATGACAACTCTCTCAAAAAGGAAATTATTAAAAACCACCCTGTATTCTTCTTTGCTCTGTGTACCAGTTCCCACATTGTCCAAACGAATGTGAACCACTTTACATGAAATACAAGCTTAAAAACTCACCTGTGAAGCTGGTACTTTAACAACATGAGGTGGTATCCCAGTAACAGGGACAGCTCCACTGGGTGGAAGATTTTTACTGGTCACAGATGCCCAAGAAAATGTCTAAGGGAACAACAACATTAGTTGATTAACCCTATCAAAATAATATAAAAGATATTAGTTCTTAATATCTTGTATATAATATATGTATCACATTTTCGTAAGCAGAATGTTGTTTCTAAGTATCTTGAGATTCCCTTTCTTCCTCTACTTACAAATTTAGTTTTAAAATCCCCCAAGATTAGTCATCAAGTATCAACAAAATAAAAGTTTAAGGTCTAAGAAGCTACCTTCACTCAATTTCAGGTTTGAGAATCAAAGAAAATTCTCTTTCCTTCAAAACCAGTTTCCTTCTAGGATTCTCCCAATTAATGGTACAAACATCAACCCTATTACATCAACTTTAGAATTCCCTTTAACACCTTTTCAATCCATATCAAATTTCCCAAACCTTGCTATTTACAGCTTAACTACCTTCACTGCCACAACCTTAATCCCAAGTGTCAGGATTTCTCTCCAGGGCTACAATAGCAGTCACCTCCCTATTCATTCCTTCTCAATCCAGCCAATTTTTCTCCCTGCAAGCTCAACTTTCCTACTCAACTCATCACTGACTGCCCTCTAGAGAGAGACCAAGAACCCTGTTTTACCAATACCTTCCGCACCCAAAACAATGCCTAGCAGAGGCACTTGAACTGTTAGACAAATGATCTAAGAAGGAACCTTAAGAACCCTGGCCCTGTAATGTGTAGCAACATGGATGGACCTTGAGGGTGTTATGCTGAGCGAAATAAGTCAGGCAGAGAAGGACAAATATCGTATGTTTGCACGTATAGGAGGATNAAAACACATTCCTTCACAGAACATCAAATATAATGTTCTGTGATTCCAGCTAACATCATCCTGAAATAATTCAGGAGTAACTGAAAAGCTTCAAAACTGTGAAAATCAAGTATTCTAATTAGAAAAGCAGCTGTAGTTCAGCAATTTGTTTCTACCTCTACTATAAATTTACTCTGTTAGATTTCAGAGAAAAAGCAGGAAAAAGTCTGTTGTGCTGATATGTTTTTAAACGGCACATTACCATCTGTTTTTAACAAGCATGTCATATTTTTTTTTAATTAGTTTATTATCAAGTTGGTTTCCATATAACACCCAGTGCTCATCCCCAAGAGTGCCCTCCTCCATGCCCATCACGCCCTTCCCCCCCCCCCCATCTGCCCTCAGTTTGTTCT
>NW_027530642.1:2003115-2014637 GCF_008692635.1 Crocuta crocuta
CCCCCATCTGCCCTCAGTTTGTTCTCCGCATTCAAGAGTCTCTCATGGTTTGCCTCCCTCCCTCTCCCCAACTATTTTTCCCCTTCTCCCCTATGGTTCTCCATTAAGTTCCTCCTAATCTTCCTATACGTGCAAACATATGGTATCTGTCCTTTTCTGCCTGACTTATTTCGCTCAGCTTAACACCCTCAAGGTCCATCCATGTTGCTACACATGGCCAGATTTCATTCCTTCTCAATGCCATGTAGTATCCCATTGTACAGATAACCCACATCTTCATGATCCATTCGTCCGTTGATGGACACTTAGGCTCTTTCCATGTTTTGGCTATTGTTCAGAGTGCTGCTATGAACACTGGGGTACACGTGCCCCTATGCATCAGCACTCCTGTATCCCTTGGGTAAATTCCTAGCAGTGCTATTGCTGGGTCATAGGGGCGTTCTAGTGTTCATTTTTTTAAGGAACTTCCACACTGTTTTCCAGAGGGGCTGCACCAGTTTACATTCCCACCAACAGTGTAGGAGGGTGCCCATTTCTCCACATCCTCGCCAGCATCTAGAGTCCTCTGATTTGCTCATTTTAGCCATTCTGACCCGCATGAGGTATCTCAGTGTGGTTTTAATTTGTATTTCCCTGATGAGGAGGGATGCTGAGCATCGTTTCATGTGTCTGTTGGCCATCTGGATGTCCTCTTTGGAGAAGTGTCTGTTCCTGTCTTCTCCCCATTTCTTCACTGGATTGTTTTTCGGGTGTGGAGCTTGGCGAGTTCCTTATAGATTTTGGATACTAGCCCTTTATCTGATATGTCATTTGCAACTATCTTTTCCCATTCGGTCGGTTATCTATTAGTTTTATGGATTGTTTCCTTTGCCGTGCAGAAGCTTTTAATCTTGATGAGGTCCCAATAGTTCATTTTTGCTCGATTCCCTTGCCTTTGGCGATGTGTCACGTAAGAAATTGCTATGGTTGAGGGTCAAGGAGGTTGTTTCCTGCTTTCTCCTCTAGGGTTTTGATAGTTTCCTGNGGGTTTGACTTCTTTGCCAATTCTGATGCCTTTTGTTTCCTTTTGTTGTCTGATGGCTGATGCTAGGACTTCAGCACTATGTTAAACAGTGGTGAGAGTGGACATCCCTGTCGTGTTCCTGATCTCAGGGGGAAAGCTTCTCGGTTTTTCCCTGTAGAGGATGATGTTAGCAGAGGGCTTCTCAAAAATGGCTTTTATGATGTTTAAGTTCCTTCTATCCCGACTTTCTCAAGGGTCTTTATTACAAAGGGAAAGCATGTCATATTTTGAAACAAAATATTTAAAAAGTGAGAGGTTGTTGACATGGTGATAAAAGAGAACCTGACATTTCTGGTCTAAAAAGTATTCAAGTTTCCTTAGGCGGGAAAGAGAATTACTTTTATAAAACAGTAAGTGTCGGGACGCCTGGGTGGCTCAGTTGGTTAAGCATCGACTTCAGCTCAGGTCATGACTCACAGTTCGTGGGTTCGAGCCCCATGTCAGGCTCTGTGCTGACAGCTAGCTGTCCAAGCTAGAGCCTGGAGCTTGCCTCAAATTCTGTGTCTCCCTCTCTCTCTGACCTTCCCCTGCTCACACTGACTCTATCAGAAATAAAAATTAAAAAAAAAAAGAAAGTGTCTTCTTATCTGAGGTATGGATCAATATGTAGTAAGTTTCCCTGAACAAATGAAAACGTACCTATAAAAGTCAATAATAACAATATGTACCAATAATAACAATATGTACCTATAAACAATAATAAAGGAAGGAGGAGGTTTTTAAAAGCCACCTAGAAACAGAGAAGAACAAAGATATCTGCATACCCTCAGGTCCTCCTGGACTGTCTGCGCCATGTCTGCAGGTGCAGGGGAAGAACTCTTCTGAGCATCCTCAGGAGTACTTTCTTCCAACACTGGTTCAGACTTTTCCTCTTGGATTTCAGACACAGGTTCTTGCTCTGGTTCTGGTTCAGGATCAGGCTCTGGTTCAGCAACAGGTTCCTCTAAATGTTCTTCCAAATCATTGCTTTGGGAAATTTGAGAAACATCATTCTGCCTCTACTGATTTAGCAAGAAACCCAAGTATTTATTAACTACAGAGACCGGAAGGAAGAAATAGTTCCCTCTCTCCAAGAAAAGATCTGAGTATTAAAACAAGACAACTTCTTAGAAAAGCATTCAATGAGCAAATCAGATTTGCTAAATTCTCATAAGCAAACACATCAAAAACAGATCAAAATGAATCAAATCGTGGTTTCTGTTACAACCCCGAAACTATCACAATTCACCTACACACATACTAAGAGACTGTATGGAAGGGGAAAAGAGTTGTTCGAAGGTTATAGTTTTAGTTTTGAGAGATGAAAAGTTCTAGAGATCTGTTGCACAAATATTTGCATATAGTTAACATTACTATACTAGGGCGGCGCCTAGGTGGCTCAGTCAGTTAAGCATCCCACTCTTGATTTCGGCTCAGGTCATGATCTCATGGCTTTGTGGGTTTGAGCCCTGCATGGGGCTCCATGCTCACAGTGTGGAGCCTGCTTGGGATTCTCTCTCCCTTTCTCTCTGAGCTCCTTCCCTTTCACCCTGACCCCTGAGCTCTCACTCTCACTCTCAAAAGAATAAACATTTAAAAATAATAAAATCTTTGAGGAAAAAAAAATCCCCAAATCTATTTTTCACTTATGGCCACGAAAAAATGAAACCAAAAAGCAACTGATGGATACTATTTAAGTAGTTCTCATTGTGCAATAGGTATTAACAAGTTATAACATTTTTGTTAGCTCAGAGATACCAAAAGCAAAACCCTTTTTCTAGGAAATCAGTTACTTTTAGAGATAATTCTGAGAATATACAACTGCCTTCCAACAAAGGGAAAGACTAGACAACCCAAATTCTCATGCAGCTCTGGACAGATCAACAAAGGTTTTCGTACCTGACAGTCTGATCATAGAAAGTTCCAGAATCATCAGGTACCACCTCGGGTGTCTGCTGTCTTTCTTCGGGTTCCTCTACCTCTTCCTCAGATTCTAAATGAGACAAGAAATTTAAAGCAATTTGTGCTTATTTCATTCTCGAATACAACTAACCCTTAGGACGAGTTTCAACTGTGCGGGTCCACTCATACGTACATCTTCCCTCAATAAATACAGTACAGTACTGTAAATAAATTTTCTCTTATGATTTCAATAACATTTCCTTTTCTCTAGCTTACTTTAAGAACACAAACAATAATATATTTAACATACAAGATACATGTTAATCGATATATCTGTAAGTAGTTTCCAGTCAACGGTAGACTAGTAATAGTTAAAAAGTTTATAGAGTTAAAAGTTCTATGCAGCTTTTTGATTGGGTGTGGAGGGGTCAGCACCCCAACCCCCAAGGTGTTCAAAAGTCAACATTATATTCATTTTTACAGTGTTCATCATGATCAAAAAAGTAATGAGGTGAGTGGGGGGATGAGTTAAATAGGTGATGGGGATTAGGGGTGCACTGTAATGAGCATCGAATGTTGTATGGAAGTGTGGAATCACTATACTAGACACGTAAAATAAATATTACACTGATGTTAACTGGAATTTAAATAAAAACTTTAAGACAAAACATAATGAAATAAGAACATATATACAGAAAGTAAATAAAACATGGCAATTTGGTAAAATCATGGGAAAGGCTGTAAGTACAGAATTAAGGCTAATGTAACGGTTGGGGTAAGAATAAGAACATGGAATCTGAGGTTATTTTGAGGCCCATAATCCAATGCAGGCTCTACCACCTAATGAGCTATATACAACATCAGGCAAATTACTTCTCTTGTCTCAGTGCCCTAATCTATAAAATGAGAACAGTACTTAAAATAGTCATCTATAGGCTGTTGTATTACACAATAAATATAAAGTACAAATCATTTCAGACACAGCGGAAGTACTAATATACTAATCATTATTAGTGTTTAGAGACCATTCTTCAGGGGTCTCTCGTGTTTCTGGACATCTTACAACTAAGGCAATGGCCACCTTTTTTGTTCCAGACTGTCTTTTAGAAATATTTATACAGCAGCCTCAGAAATGCCTCCCTCCAGAACAAAGGGTAGGCACATGTACTGCCCGTTAAGAAAGATTTCGATTCCTTGAACTTAGGGTTCTACTCCTGGAATGACCATGGCTACAATGCAGGTATCGTGTAGTTCGTGGGGTCTACTACTGTTGCAATGAGTAATTACCTACTACTGACTTCGGTTTAGGTCTTCCATAAAGCCAGTTGACCTGTTAGATTTGAGTAGGTTAAAAACTTCAGCATTCCCCTGCCCTGACAATTAGAAGTTATTAATAAAGAATATAGAGTATAACAAAAACATTCAAGAAACCCATACTCTCTTCAGGTCAACCTGATGCCATCAAAAAAAATTTAGACAAGTAACTTACCCTCCTGAGGCTCAGTGACAAAGCCACCGAAGACCTCATCTTGGTATCTGAAGATGTCATTGTGAACGTAAAACTTGTTTGCAACAGAGCCCTGCAATGCCAACAAAAACTTCATTTATTCAGATTTTCACCAAAAGTCAAATCCCCTACACCAATGGTTCTCTACTAAGAGCAATACCGCACCACCCAGACACATCTGGCAATGTCTGAGGATACTTCAGTTTTCACATAGGAGGATGCAACTGAAACTACTGCTTTGAGGGCGGGGATGATGCTGAACACCCTACAAAGCACAGAACTGCCAGCTGCAACAAAGAATTACCTGGCCCAAAATGTTACCAACACCAAGAATGAAAACCCTTGCTCTACAATATAGCCATTAAAAACTACACCCCAATACACTGCTTCCTTAAAATACCACTAGATGGATAGCCAAACACTGGTAAAGTGTGTAACATGCCACACGTCTCAAAACGTTTTCTGAACAATAACTACATATTACCAACTGCCGCAGGTATTTAAAATTCCCTAAATCTGTATCCAATATTGATATAAACACTCAACAGTGCTACAGCTAAAAAGGTCTGCCTACAGTAGGTAGAAGACACACCAGAGTATAAATCCAACTATGTCATTAACTAGTTATTCAGTTTCCAACACTGTCTCTTCATCTGTATTTTAAAAAGGGGGGATAGGGGATATCACATCTCCCATCTACCTAAGAGCTTTGGATATTAAATCAGACAGTTCATGTAGCAATGCATTATATTATGGTAATATTAGATTCTTCCTCTTTAATTGGAAAAGGAACTTTAAACAAACTTAAAGTAATTGGTAATCATATCCCTTGACTTTGTATAGTTAGAATTTCATCAAGTTTTATACTACAGATAATCTAGGCCATCCTCTAAAACTCATGACTAAAATGAAACATGTAATTTCTGAAAAAGACAACTAAGTTATTCAAACAGTAAAATGATAGGGGTTTTAGATTCATTATTCTGACAAAATTATCTTAATATTTATTTATTTATTCAAGAGAGGACAGAGAGGAGGATGAGAGGAGAGAGTGAAGAGAGAGGAGAGAGCAAAAAGAGAAGGAAGAGAGAGAAAAATGGGGAAGAGGAGAGACGAAGGAGGGGGAGTAATATCCCAAGCCCAACATGGGGCTCGAACCCATGAACCATGAAATCATGAACTAGGCTGAAATTAAGAGTCAGACACTTAACCAACTGAGCTACCCAGGCCCCCTGAACAGAAAATTATCTTCAGGGTAATGCTGAAGAAAACATCTAATCAGCAAGTCCCTATTGAGCCACTTCCACATGCTTATGCAGATAGGCTTCCTGACTTTGTTCAGTGTGCGCCAATCAGGAAGGCAGGACAAGTGCAATTCTTCAACATAAACCTGTGGCCCTTTCATGATAAGCAGGAAAAGAACCAGGGCTCCTTGAATAAACAGCAGATTCTAGAACCCGGGCTGGGGCTAGAGTTAGGACTGGGGCTGGAGCAGGGAGAGTGCAAGATGAGCCTGATACATCTTGTACCACAAAAGTTATAAAGTGCTCCCCCCACCGAAAACACAATAGATACTGTACTGTAGTTATGAAAGAATATTCCTTACGCTTAGGAAATGCTCACTGAAGTCTATGAGAATGACTAGGCATGATGTCTCCAACCTACGTTGAAATATTCTGAATTAAAATGATACGTAAACAGAAAAAGAATACAAATGGATTGACAAGTTTTGGCAGTGGCTTAGGTGAGAAGTATGTGTGAGGTATTATACTATTATTACAACTTTTCTGTAAGTTTGAAATTTCAAAATGAATAGTTTCTAAAAAGATTTGTACAACCTTTCACTGTTTGTTTCTTCATACCTCAGGAGCAAGGACAAATGTCTGCATGAATCTCCTCAAAGCCTGGTTGTTATTGGAGAGTAACCCCATCACCTGGACCACCACACCATCGTTCAGAGTGGCATGAGCATCAACATGGCGGATCTTAGTGTGGCAATTGGTAAAGTTTTGTGACATGACTTTCCTATGGATTTCCTAAGGAATCAACGGAAGACAGAGTTAATGACATTTACACAATCTCCAACAACAATAAACTTAATACAACACAAGTAGAGAGAATTTGCACGTTTAAATTCCAAACTACACAGACCCTAATTTGCCTTAGAATAGTATGTTCCCATTGACCACATTGAGCTTCTTAAAACTGTCCTGAACTGACGTACCTAAAACATATTTAAAGTGAGATGATCCCCATGCTAAAACCAATTCCCTCCTAACAGAAAACTTTCAGAATACATCATTCAAAATAAGCAAATTTGACCCTCTCAGCTTTTCAATGGTTTTATTTACCAAATAGCTACTGAAATCAAAATTTCTAAAAAGACATTGAAAAACTTTACCTTTAAATATCAGCAAACCTATTAAATATGTATCTGCCTCAATATGGGTTATTTTCTAGCTGTGTGACAGCCTACATAAAGTTTGGGATGCTTACTTTTTGTCCGTAGACAGCATCTGCTGGCTTTCCATTTGAATCCAATCCCCCATGGACATAAGAAGAGTTCTTTCCATAAAATCTGTAAAACAGATAATTTACTTGTCAGTTACAAGTATCTTAAGAGTTCATATTTACTTTTCATGTTCGGTATCTATTTGCCTCACTGGCAGACTCTTGGAAACAAGAATGTGTTTTTCATTTTTGTATGCAATCATAGATCCACTCCCTCCATTTCACTCAACATTTGCCGAACCGAAATAGATTTGGTCAATGAGGCAGAACACTTTACAAGTCATAAGCTCCAGATTTCAGAATAGGATGATTATGTTGGGAAAGATCTTGTAGTTCATGTCAGGAAGGCTACTTAGAATAAAGCAAGTTCCTGTTTTTACTCAATAGGAAGACAGGCAGTTTTAATACAGATGAGGACTTCTATACTCTTCTATACCTTAGAATATCTAATCCTTTTATATCTGGGAATGCATGAGGGGTTTCCATGAAAAACTCCATAATTTAGGGGTGCTTGGTTGGCTCAATGAGTTAAGCATCCGACTTCAGCTCAGGTCATGATCTCATGGTCCATGGGTTGGAGCCCGGTGTCGAGCTCCAGGCTGAGAGCCAGCTCAGAGCCTGGAGCCTGCTTCAGATTCCGTGTCTCCCTCTCTCTCTGACCCTCCCCTGCTCATGCGGTCTCTCTCAAAAATAAATAAAAAAAATTAAAAAAAAAAACCCCTCCATAATTTAAAAACAACAACAACAAAAACAAAACCAGGAACTCATGCAGGTAAGCTTTAAGAGTAACTTTTAAGAATTTTTGCTGATGCATTAAGATCTTTAGACTTTAATTCCCCATAGCTGTAATTCATCTATATCCTCAATTGCTTTGTTTTTTCATTATAATACTGGATCAGGGGGAAAAAAAATACTGGATCAGGAAAGCCAGACACAGACACAAAGATACACCAAAAATGCCCCAACCCAGAAATAACTATTAGAATTTCTTGATAACTGGGACACCTGGATGGCGCTCAGTCAGTTGAGCATCTTGATTTCAGCTCAGATCATGATCTCACGGTTCATGGGTTTGAGCCCCACATCCACAATGACAGTCAAGAGCTTCCTTGGGATTCTTTCTTCTCCCCTCTCCTGCTCACTCACATCTTCTCTCTCAAAATAAATAAACTTAAAAAAAATTGCAATAAATGGAATGAAATAGATTTTTTGGTTTTCCAGTACATATAAAAATTACGTCTACACTACACCTTAGTCTGTTAAGTGTGCAACAGTATTCTATAAAAACACATACACTTTAATTAAAAACACTTCATTGCTAAAAAAGATATGTTAACCGTCATCTGTACTTGCAGGGAGTCCTAATCTGTTTATTGGAGGACGGTCTGGACTCGATGTGGCTGGCTGCTGACCAAAGTGATGGTTGTAGAAGTCTGGGATGGCTGTGCCAATTTCCTCAAGTTAAGACAACAATTCAGTTTCTTCCACCAATTAGCTCTTCCTTTCACTAAGGATTTCTCTGTAGTGTATGATACTGTTTGATAACATTTTGCCCACAGTTGAACTTCTTTGGAAACTAGAGTCAATCCTTTTAAATCCTGAGAGCCACTACTTTATCAACTCAGTCTACGTATATTCTTTTTTGTCATCAGAACAATCTTCACACATCTTCACCAGTAGATTCCATCTTAAAAAAACCACTTTCTTTGCTCATCCTTAAGAACTCCTCATCTTACTCCTCATTAACGTTTTATCATGAGATTGTAGCAATTCAGTCACATCTTCAGGCTCTACTTCTAGTTCTCTTGCTATTTCTACCACACGTGCAGTGACCTCCTCCACTCAAGTCCTGAACCCCTCAAAGTCATACATGAAGGCTGCAATCAACTTCTCAACTCCTATTCATCTTGGCATTTTGACATCTTCCCATGAATTGCTTCCTATAAAGGCTGTTTCATCTCTACTGAAAATCTATGGTTAGTGCAGCCACCTTCATTAACTACCTTACTTAGATCTTCTGGATGACTTGCTGCAGATTCTACATCAGCACTTGCTACTTCACCTTGCACTTCGATGTTACAGAGACAGCTTCTTTCCTGAAACCTCATCAACTCACCTCTGCTAGCTTCAAACTCATCTTCTGTGGCTTCCTCACCTCTCTTAGCCTTCAGAGAGTTCAAGAGTTAGGGCCTTGCTCTGAATCTGGCTTTGGAATAAAGGAATGCTGTGGCTTATCTCATCTTCCATCCTACTACTCAAACTCTCTCATATCCATAAGGCTGCTCTGCTTTCTTTTAAGTCATGTGTTCAATGGAGCAGCACTTGTAATTTCAAAAACTTTTCCTTTACATTCACAACTTAGCTGACTGGCCCAAGCGGCCTAACTGCCTAACTTTTGGCCTATCTGAGCTTTCAACCTTCCCTCCTGAGGAGACTACTTCTAGCTTTTGATGTGAAGGGAAAGACATGTGACTCTTCCTTTAACTTAACACTTAAAGCCATTATAGGGTTAAGTAGCTGGCCTAATTTGAATACTGTGATGTCTTAGGAAATAGAAAGCCCAAAGAGAGGGAGAGAGATGGGGAACAACAACCAGTCAGTGGAGGAGTCAGAAGACATACAGCATTTATTGAATATTAAGTTCACGGTCTTCTATGCCTGGGCATGTGCCACAAAACAATTATAATAGTAACAAAAAAGATCACTGATCACAGATTACCAACCAGTAACAAATATAATAATGAAAAAGTCTGAAATTTGTGAATTACCAAAATGTAACAAAGACACAAAATAAGCAAGTATTATTGGAAAAATGGCACCAGTAAACTTGCTAGATATAAGATTGCCACAAACTTATAACTGCCAAAAAACACAGTATCTGAAAAGCACCATAAAGTGAAACACAATAAAATGAGATACGCTTGTATGCCTATGGTCTACTTTAGAGGTAAAATGTGAAAAAAAGGTCTTTGAGTCAGTAAATATCAATATTGACAAGAAATATATTAATTCATTTAGTTCTCTTTCAACTCCTGTTTTAAGTTTTATTCATTAACTTGAGAGAATGAGAGTGAGAGCAAGCAAGAGTAGGGGAGAGGCAGAGAAACAGGGAGAGAAGAAATCCCAAACAGGCTCCACCCTGATGCAGATGAACTGTGAGATCATGACGGGGGCTGAAATCAAGACTTGGATGCTAAAATGACTGAGCCACCCTCGCACTCCCTGCTGCTTTTCAATTTCCAAAGTTACCTAATCTCTGAGGACACAGAAACAAATTTTGACATAAAACACAAAAAGAAGAAAAAAGGGAAAAGAATTATGTGAAAACCTGTTCAATCACTTAATAGTCATGTCAACACCAGCAAATTTTTTTTAAATATTTAAAATTTATTTTTGAAAGAGAGAGACAGGAGTACAAGAAGGGGAGGCAGAGGGAGAAGAGACACACAATCCGTAAAGCTGGCTCCAAGCTCCAAGCTGTCAGCACAGAGCCTGATGCCAGCCTCAAACTCGTGAACCACAAAATCATGATCTGAACCGAAGTCGCTTAACCAACTGAGCCCCCCATGCCCCCCAACACCAGCATATTTTTAACAGCTTAGCATCTTTACCTGCAAAATAAAGTTAACTATCCTAATAATGCCTTACTAAAAGGTTTTTGTGAAGATCAATAGGAAACTGGTGAAAATGGGAAATTGTAAATTCTCAAAAAAAAAATGGAGACATTTTCCATTTTCATAGCAAGGACTCAAAACAAATTTATAAATTTTTTTCTGCACCCAATATAAGCATGTGATATCCAATATGTACGCTGGTCAAAGGAGAGAGGGAAATAGACATTTTGGCATCTCTAAGAAGTTACTCTAATAAGTCTATAAATTAACTTGTATATTTATAATTGTGTATAATGCTAGACCGTTTATAAGAAACACTGGACACAATCAACAAATTCACCGCTGGGAATTAGAGGATGCTCTATCTCTATAAAATAAAAAATATGTGAATACTAAAATTAATGTGATACATATACTACCCTTATGAGATGATCCCAGAGTATCAAGTGAAAAAACTAAGACAGTATGTTAAAAATCTTTGCATTTACGAAGAAAAATTGTAAACACAGTTTTACTAGAGCTTTTTGTGTTTCTTTCATAAAGTATTACAAGCCTATACCGTATTTCCAATAGTTTCCCTAATTTTTAAAAGCACGTGGACACAAAAACATTACAGAAAGAATCTTCAATACATTCTTACAAAATACTCATGATTCACCAAAAACAACATAAGAAACAGAACAAAAGCATAAATGCTACATTTTTACATTTTCAGCCATGACTTTTGATAATATGTAAGTTTAGATAACAATCTAATTTCTTTCTACTTGTATATGCTATTTGAAGTTTTAATTTTTATTGGCTCTGATGTACAAAGCACATATTATGCAACAACTCTACAAGGTGCATGACAAATAAGAGACTCTCAAAAATAAGTACCTACATACTAAAAATCATTAGATGATGCTGGGGAAAAAAAAAAAAAAAAAAAAAATTTTACCTGTGT
>NW_027530642.1:2014989-2024356 GCF_008692635.1 Crocuta crocuta
AGAAAAAAAAAAAAAAAAAAAAAAAATTTTTACTGTGTAGCATGTCTGGGGCCTGGTTCAGCAGTGTGTAATACTGCCTCACAAATTCCCGCCCGACCAGCAGGGGACTAGGCTTCTCCATAACCATTGCTTTGGTCAATTCAACCTGGAAAAAATGTTGAAGATGTTCAACTTGAAAGATCAAGTACACAGGGGAAAAAAATGGCAGGGGAAAAAAACTGAATTATTTAGCTAAAACCAATTCAAAGTAAGACAAGACACTTCAGCAATTCTTGCTTTTTATTTATTGATTTTTTTTTATTTTTTTTTTACAAATAGTTTATTGTCAAATTAGTTTCCACATAATTTATTTTTTATTATTTTTTTTTACAAATAGTTTATTGAATTCTTGCTTTTTAAAAATAAACATAAGAACAAATAAAACCCACACGGACCAGGTTAGATTTTTATTCAAATTTATTGCAATGTGATGAACAGTGGGAATTCATTATTATTCCCAAAAGTCAAAATGTTATAAAACATTATAAGAACTTCAGAGGTACATATTTCCAGCATGCACCCTATAATTTCTCTAAATTTTATGTTTATTTTTGATTTTTATTTATTTTTGAGAGACAGACAAAGTGCATTGCATGTGGGGTAGAGGCAGAGAGAAAGGGAGGGAGATACAGTATCCAAAGCAGGCTCCAGGCTGAGCTGTCAGAGCCTGATGACTTAAAATTTTTTTTTTTTTTTTGAGAGAGACAGAGAGAGTGTGAGCAGGGGAGGGGCAGGGGAGGGGCAGAGACAGAGGCAGACACAGAACTTAAAGGGCTCCAGGCTCCGCGCTGTCAGCACAGAGTCCAACCCAGGGCTCACAAACTGTGAGATCATGACCTAAGCCGAAGTCAGACGCTTAACCGACTGAGCATCCCAGGTGCCCCTCTCTAAATTTTTAAACCCAATTAAGAGTATTCCACTTCTAAGATTACAAACACATTCTTATTTGTGGCAACACTAGATTCAAGGGTGATAACTATAGCTCTAACATACAGGAGGACACACATCTGATCACATTTTTAGTCAATATCAGAGAAATTTCTAGTATCTTTGAGAAACCACAAAATCTAAAAATGCTAAGCTTAGTTCATTTCATAATGAAACCAAATATAATCTGAAAAAGGGTGAGTTAACAAAATGTTATTTTTACTCAAAAAAATAATCTCTACACCTCAATATCAGCACAATGACTTAAATTTAGTATCTTTTGAGTATTAAGAAAGGCAACGGGCAAACATGAAGTCCTGAATTATTGTTATTATCAAAATAAAACTTTTTGGGGGAAAATACCTGGCATGAGATAATCCAACTTTTCATTTAAGGAGACAAAATCATCCTCAAGTTAAACATACAGATATGTACAGATCAATTGCAGTATAAAAGGCAAGACATTTTATTTCAGTTTTCTCAAAGGATGGCCAAAACAGAATTTGATTGGTCAATTCCTGAACGATTTGTGGAGGTATGTTTATCCTTATCTGGTGTATCTACACTATCCTTTTATTTTAAAAAGTTATTTTGAAAGAGAGAATGAGCATGCACACATGGATGGGCACAAGACCTGGAAGGGGCAGAGAATCCTAAGCAGGCTGCAATGCTGTCCGCTCAGAGCCCGACGTGAGGCTGGAACTCACAAAACTGTGAGATTATGAACTGAGGTGAAACCTAGTCAGACACTCAACTGAGTCACACAGGCGCCCCCGCATTATTCTTGAACATCTGTCCCATTTACTACTTGTTTCACTGAAACCTAACAAATTAGTTCAAGGCCGGTTCCCATTTTCCCCAGATTATAAGCATTAGATCAAAACAGAATACCTTCCTAGTCATACTGGAGAGTAGTTTACCTGCTACTCTCCAATATGAGAGTATCAGTAAAGAATTTAGATCCTAAGGCTTAAATTAATATACTTAGACTAAACCAGAATGAGAAATTGCTGTATTTTTCCCTGGTTCATAGTCTAAAAATATAATAAATAAAAATAAAGAATCTGAAGCAAGCTCCAGGCTCTGAGCTGTCAGCACAGAGCCCGACATGAGAATTGAACTCATGAGCTGTGAGATCAGATGCTCAACTGACTGAGCCACTCAGATGCCCTTCCACCTGAATTTTTAATGGAAGAGCTTACTCTGGCAAAGCCAAAAGAGCAAAATATCTTATGATCTTTAAGTGCTGGTTTTAAACTAAAAAATGCAGCACTATACATTAAAAAATTACTATCCAGAATGCATATGGAACTCTCATACAAATCACCCAATAACACAAATCACCCAATAATGCAAATAACCCAAGAGAAAATCAGGCAAAGGAAATGGAAGAGTCCATTCTCAGGAAAGTTAATGGGCAAAAAATGATAAACTAGGTAACCAATAAAATACAAATTAAAACGTATCACTCTCACACAAGATCCCCTGAAATACTAAAGTATCAGCCAATGTCCAAAGCTGGCAAGGAGTTGGGAAAAGAAAACTGGCAAAGCTGAACAAGTGTGAACTGCTGCCATCACAGTGGAGGAAGTTATCTAGTAAAATCAATAATGCTCCAATGAACTCAGCAATTCTCTTCTAGATATGTATACAAGATCAACATCCAGGCACAAGAGAGAAACTGAGAAATTAACTGCCACCCTATTTCTAAAACAGAAGAAAAAATAACCTATGTATCTGTCAAACAGGAAATGGATTAGCGTGCATTTTATACTGATCATTCAAACCCTGTATCTAAGATAACCACATGGGGCACTGACAAGAGTGAAAAGCAGTACTATTTATAATTATGCCAGGTTAACTGGAGTGAATTAGGGCTGTCCCTAGGAAACCAAGACATAAAGTCATCCTATTTATAGCTGTCAAAGTCAGCATGAAATAGATCTCAAAAACAATGTTAAAATGAAAAATCAGTTGCTGATTATATACTGTAGAACAGCTTTTAAACGTTTAAAAGTGTTTTAAGTATACACAAAAACAACTTTAGATATTGCTCATAGGTACTTTTCTACTTATGAAAAACCTCATTAACACTGTTGTCATATACAGTACACAATACTTTAGTCCTAATTTTGAAATATTTGTTACTTCCAGTGGATTAGATTTTCTTCTTTTAATATTTAAGGCCTAGAAATTAGCCCCAAGCATGGAATATATCCCAGCAGAATTCCATTTGGACAAGAAAAGCATTCAAATTATTCAGCTTGTATGTAAAAATCTTACTATAGCTATGTCATCAACTCTGTGATATTTAGTTTATGTAAACAGCTGCTTTTACTTGGTAGAATTAATTTTAAAAATAAACCCACAGAAGCATAACTGGATTATCTAATTTTGCTTTAAACTATAGTTTGACTACAAATGAGATACTTTGGAATAACTTCCTCACCTATGATACCTCTTTTTCCAATCTACCCTTTTGGTTTCTTTCATCTTGTTTTTCTTTTTTTAATCATAATTTGTATTCTGCAGTCATTTCCAGTTTTTTTTCTTCCAAGATTTAATTTATATTCAAGTTAGTTAACATACAGTAGTGTTAGTTTCAGAAGTGTATTTTCCTGGGGCACCTGGGTTGCTCAGTCGGTTGAGCGTCCGACTTCGGCTCAGGTCATGATCTCACAGTTCGTGGGTTCGAGCCCCGTGTCGGGCTCTGTGCTGACGCTAGCTCAGAGCCTGGAGCCTGTTTCAGAGTCTGTGTCTCCCTCTCTCTCTGATCCTCCCCTGCGCATGCTGTCTCTCTCTCTCAAAAATAAATAAAATACTTTTTAAAAAAAGTTTATTTTCGTGACTCATCACTTAACACCCAGTACTCACCCCAACAAAGTCCCCTCCCTAATGCCCATCACCCATTTAGCCCATCCCCCCACCCACCTCCCTCCATCAATCCTGTTTGTCTGTTTGTTCTCTATAGTTAAAAGTCTCTTACGGTTTGCTTCCCTCTGCTTTCAGCTTATTTTTCCTTCCCCTATGTTCATCTGTTTTATTTCTCAAATTCCACATATGAATGAAATCATAGGATATTGGTCTCTGACTTATTTCACTCAGAATAATCAAAGAGCTGGGGTGCCTGTGTGGCTCAGCTGGTTAAGCGTGTCTCATGGTCATGAGATCGAGTCCCACACAGGTTCTGCACTGAACATGGAGTCTGCTTAGCATTCTCTCGCTCCCTCTCCCTCTGCCCTTCCCCTGCTTGAGTGGGCACACACACACTCTCTCAAAAAATATATATAAAATTTTCAACATAGTAAAAAAATTTTTTTAAAAATGGAAAGAGCCCAAATGTCCATAGACTGATGAATGGATAAAGATGTGGTGTGTATACACACACACACACACAGAGGAGGAACATTATCAGCCATCAAAAAATGAAATCTTGCCATCGGCAAGAACATAGAAAGAATAGAGCATAGGTATATTTATTTTTAAAATAGTCTGAAAGGAAAAACAGACAAATAGATCCATAGAACAGAATAGTTAAGAAATATACCCACACATAAAGAGACGAGTGGGATTTTCAACATAAATGCAGACAGTTCAGTAGGAAAAGGATACTCTGTTCAATAAATGGTGGAAGAATTGCATATCCACACACAGGAAAAAAAATGAACCTCGCTTCATGCACCACTTATTAAATTTAACTCGAAGTGGTTGTATGTAAAATCTAGAACTATAAAATCTGCATGACCTTGGGTTAAGCAAAGATTTAGATACACTGAAAACATAATCTATATGAATATTGATACTGTAGATTACATTAAATTAAAACGTTCTGCTCTGCAAGACTCCTTCAAGAGAATGAAAACACAAGTTAGACTGGGAGTAAATACTTCAAACCATATATCTGATAGAAAAGATGAAGAAACACACCACCAAAGAAATTACTTGAATGCCAAATAAGCTCATGAAAAATGCTAATTTTTAGCATAAAATTCTAGAAAATGTAGGGGGCACCTGGGTGGCCCAGTTGGTTAAGTTTCCATCTCCTGATTTCAGCTCAGGTCATGCATGATCTTACAGTTCATGGTATCAACCTCTATGCCTGCTTAGGATTCTCTCTCCCCCTTTCTCTCCTCCTCCCCCCCCCCACGCTCTCTCTAAAAAAAAAAAAAAGGAGTCCTATTTAAAAGAGTGATGCAAACTGTTAACTGTCAATTCTAAGTGCTATGACGTTTAAGTCCTCTTTTCACCCTATTTTAATAATCCACCAAAAACACTAAGAAAAAAATAAAGACCAAGGGTTTGTATGTACTAACATGAATATATATTAACTTGTCATAAAAGTCTGTAGCAAGGTTATACTATATGCACTCAAACATTTGAAATGTGATTTAGGCATTAAAAGAAACCAAAATGTTTTCCCAAAACTAGAGAAACTTAATACATAAGCCACTGTCTGTACTCAGAGCAAGAGCAGTATCACCATCGCCGGATCTACTGTTCTATTTCCTAAATTCTTCACATTTACCAATCTGTCATTTCCCTTCAATTCTTCCTTGATATAGCTCCTTTGAGAAATGGTTGACTTTAGGGCTGGGAAAGGCAAAATACATGGTGAGTCTGAACTACCTGGTAAATAAAGAAAATGCTTTAAGGGCTTAGTCAGTTAAGCATCCGACTTCGGCTCAGGTCATGATCTTGTGGTTCATGGGTTCGAGCCCCTGGTCGGACAGCTCAGTCTGGAGCCTGCTTCAGATTCTGTGTCTCCCTCTTTCTGCCCCTCCCATGCTCACGCTCTGTCTCTCCCTGTCTCTCCTCTCAAAAATCAACATTTTAAACATAAAAAAAAAAAAAGAAAATGCTTTAAAAAAAAAACGCAGGAGAACGTTAAAAGGACACAAGAGCCAAAACTGCCACAATTTGAATAAAATATGTGAAAAGGCAAAAATAACTTAGATAACATTGGATACAACCCAAAGAATAAAATATCCATGGATCCATAGAAGCATAAGTAAATGACTAAATAAAAAAATTAATGAGTAAGAAAATAAAGTCAATAAAAAAAATAGAGAGGGGGGAGAAGAAACAAAGCTGCCTTACAAAAGAATTTCAAACAGAGAGAACAAAGGAAATAAAGAATCACCATTACACTCCAGTAACAGCCACAAGTGAGATCCGCTGATATATGTTACAAGAGGGCACCTTTAAAGACACAGTATTAGCATAACTTTGAAGTGTCTCTCACCTGAAGAAAAGTTAGTAATTACAATGACATCTTTAATATACAGTTAATTTATGTCCACAAATTCAGAATCTCTGCTTTCTTGGGGACTGGTTTTTAACAAAGAAAACAAGGGGGGAAATCCTAACCTGGTAGACACCACTTAATCAGCTCACCAAGGTTAAATTCAACCATTGTGTTATGTATCCCTTGATGTGTTAAGAAGGCTATCACCTCTGTGATATTCGTCCCCCAAATCCCTAACTTCAGTTTACCTATAACACCACATGTACCCAAAATTAGATCAAGTGTCAAGGTCATAAAAGACAAAGGACAGAGACGCTGTCACTGATCAGAGAGAGACTAAAGAGACATGAAGACTAAAGGCAATGTGGTATCTTGCACTGGATCCTGGAACAGATAAAGGGCATTAGTGGAAAAACTAAGGAAATCTAAATAAAGGCAATCATTTAGTTAATAGTATTTTACTCAACATCATTTTCTTAGCTATCTCAAACTCAAGTTTACTCAAAATAAAAAAAACTTCAACAAGAATTGGAAAAACCTAACAATTTACTAACTTTCCTTGTTTTTTCAGCATCTGTTCCCCACTCCAAAGTTAAAAGTAGTCAGCTGAATTTATAATTAGGCAACAGTCTATGTTCTTTCTCACGAAGGTGAAAAAACACTTATAATACTACTGCATCTATGAAATTCCTAAAATCATTAATTTCCCATCCTTTAGATTTCACAAAGCAGAGAGCAAGCTCAGAGAGCCCATGAACATACAGTATTCTTGGGTCATAGCCTAAAAAGTCTTGGAAAGGTAGTTTTCATACTCACACCTTCCAGGTTCTGAATCCTACAGACTTTTTTGATTAAGGAAATGGCTACAGTCTACATCACTGCTAGAAATATAAGCTTTACAAAACAGTTTTTGGAGTTTCAGAGCTTCATTTCTCTTTATAAGTAAGAACATAAGAATATGAAGACATGTAAAAGCACTTTTAGAATATACAAAGGGCTATATACCAATACACAGTGATGCCGTTTAGGCAGTCACTTAATATCCCCAGAGTAGAAAGGTGTCCAATCTAGGAAGCCACCTTCTCTTAGTTATCTCTAACAGTTGCGTTTTTTTCCCCCAATACCTGAACTACAACAAGCTAAACAGCTAAATAGTACAACACAACAGACTGCCAGGGGATGAAAAGAGAAATCACTTCAACTCATCTAAACATACTAAGTCCACAATCTGTGAGAGAAATTTTTTTAAATTACTTTGTTTTAATGGTGCCTGGGTGGCTCAGTCAGTTAAGCGTCCAACTTCGGCTCAGGTCATGATCTTGCCACTTGTGAGTTTGAGCCCCGCATCGGGCTCTGTGCTGACAGCTCACAGCTTGGATCCTGCTTCGGATTCTATGTCTCCCTCTCTATCTGCCCCTTCCCCTGTGCGTGCTCGCTCGCTCGCTCGCTCTCTCTCTCAAAATAAACTAATTAAAAAAATTAATTTAAAAAATAAAAAAAATTGCTTCATTTTATAAAGCCCACTCTTCAAGTGCAGATTATTATTCCTAGCTCTTCACCATTATCACCCAACTTGCAATGCAGCTTTCCCAACCTAGGCCAAACAGGGTGTCCTAGAAAACTTAAAAAAAAAAAAGTAAACAGCTGATTTTTGAGATTTAAAAAACATAATAATCCTAGTTAACCACCAGTGTGATCACCAACTACAAGTGAGATTACAGTTGCTGAATCTAAATTTAACTCCATGGCTGGAAGGGCAGTGTTGCAACTAAAGGTTTTTCCCACTAGCTGTAACTGACTAGCCAGGGGAGGGGGAGGAGGGGGAAGCAGTTTCAAACCTACTTACTTTGACAATTCCTTCTCTTTGCAAATGAACATACGATGCATATAAAATGAACTATGAAATATCATTTTAAAAAACCAATGTAATTACAAAATGCTGAGAGATCAAGAAGGTAATTAAACTGAAAAAAAGAAAAAATTGGTTTTGGTCACCAATTCAGGCTTTATATTAAATTTCCTCTATTACCATGGCCCCATCTATCCTAAGAACTACATACAATTCATAAACCTATAAAAATTTAAGTTTAAGGTATAAACCTATAAAAATTTAAAACTAATCTCTACCTTTTACTTTCTATGCAAAAACTAGAACAACAAAATAATAATGTAAATTACCAGGAAAAAAAAAAAAGCAACCCCAAGTAGGTCAGCAACAAACTACCAAATCTTCCGATGAGCCCTTAGCAGACTGTCAGCTGAGAACAGCAAACTGAATGGGAGTTAAATAAAGAACAAAGAAGTGCCTACTTTCCTATCAGTTAGAAGCACAAGAGCTTAGACAGAAAGGATTTAATAACAAAAGTAACCGGTCTTGGCTGAAAAGAAAGGAGGCTCACCAGTCTTGTATTATCACAATCTGCTTCATTTATTCTTAATAAATGCATGCACAAGAGATCAACCAGGCTACCAATTTGTAAAGTACCATGGTTTTCATATTCCTGACCAACCAATAACCATTCGCCTGAGGCAAACCGGTTAAGAAATACTTGAATGGGAAACAAAAGTTTTCTTGCAATTAATGCATAAGGAAATTTCATTCTGATATATTGTACTCTGAGCAGTAATACCATTAGCTGGATTAAAAATGTATGTCATGTTTTAACATTTGAAACTTAATGCTAACTCTCAATAGGTAATCACAACTGAATAAAAGAACTAAAACGGCTACAGAATAAGGCCGGTTCTAACTAAAACAATGTTATATTCTAAAGCAATCTGTTACTTATGGCAACATCAACAAAGATCTTGGCCATACAGTGTCTTGATGTTTACCTATTGCTACTTTCAGTTAAGAAACATGGAAACTACTAAACACTTACAAATATTGATTCTTTGTAGTTTAATTCATTAACTGGATGTAAATTATGTATTCCCTCTGACTGCAAAAAATTCTTAAAAGACCAATCCTAAAAGCTCTAAAGAAAGGCTGAAAGCCATTCCAAGCAAAATTATTTCAGAAGAGCTAGTCCCAAAACTTGAACTGTAGTTTTTTTTTTTATCTCAAGTAGAGACATTTGTGATATCAAGTAATGATCTGGACCTACAACTATTTTTAAGTTTATTCAGAGAAAGGGAGTGAGCAGCAGCAGGGGA
>NW_027530642.1:2024372-2025837 GCF_008692635.1 Crocuta crocuta
GGGGGGGGGAGAGGAAGAGAGACTCCCAAGCAGGCTCAGCACTGTCAGCGCAGAGGTGGAGGGGGAACTCGAACTCCCCAACAGAGAGATCAGGACCTGAGCCCAAGTCCAGCCGGGCACTTAAGCAACAGCCATGCAGGCGCGCCTGGCCCTACAACTATTTTATTAAGTCAAGGAGCATACTGGCTTTCAAATATCGCAAACCTACACTCGTCTTTAAAGGTGTCTTCTGTATTGGCAGCACACAGACAGGAACCTAACAGGAAACGCTCAACACACGAACTGAATACTGAATGCAGAGAGGCTCTCATCCGCCGAAGAAGTTCCCGACTTGCAAGATTTCCAGCATCTCTCAATCACCCGTGATTCACCCAGCAAAAGCTCCAGTGGTTAAATGTATATTGCAACCAGGCACCATCCTTTCCGTCCCGACTTCACATTTCAACCTACACAGGCGGCCGAGATGGGAAACTCCTCGCTCTGCCTCGCACGTTCTCCGGCTACAAAACGAGGAAGTTAAACCCATCTTCCTGAAGGTCCTTCTCCAAAGTCGGCCCCGGTGAAGAAAAAGGTTTCCAGGTCTAATGTCGGGGCCTCACTGGCTTGCTGACGGGACTTTCCCATCCCCAGTCTCAAAACCTGGGGAGGAACACCGTCCACGTTCGCTGGCACGTATTCATCTGATTCTACACTTTTGCCGGAAGCGTGGAGGGCGGCACGTTCCTCCGGGCCAAGACACGTAGAAAGGAAGCCCAAAGCCTCCCGCGCCCTTTGTCATCATCGCACTTCCAACCCGCGTCTCCCCGAAGCCCACAAGTGGCTCCAGGGCAAACGCCGCTGCAGCGCTCGCGGCAGCGGGCCTCTCCAGGCCGATGCCGGCCCCAGGGACTAGGGCTCCGGGGACGGCGGCGCCCTGGGGCCGCGCAGCGCGCTGGCACAGGGACGAACGGAGGCTGCGGGGCCAGGACTCAGACGGCCTGTGGGTTCAAAGCGACACCTGCCCCTTCCCCTCTCCGTGCCTGTGAGCTTCTCCCTCCACCGCCGGCCCTCCGAACCCACTGCCAAAGGGCAAGTCACCGTACCTACCTCATCGGATCCTCGCGGGAGTGCATGAGAGCCACACAAGTTGCTCAGCACACTGCCTGGCACGCCAGTGAGGGCTTAGAAAAAACAGGGGTTATTATCTCCGCTCATTATCCATGCATTCACGGCTCCCCCTTTACTCCCTGCAAAACCGAGGAGCAGCACTTCGGCTTCCCGAATCGCAAGACCCTCATCACGCTTTCGAGTCGCCCCCGCCCCTAAATAAAAGCCTCCTCAGGTCCCGGCCAAACTGGAGCCCCTCGCCAGGGGAGGTGAGGGTCTGCGGGCTGCGAGGGAGGGAAGAGGCCGGCGGGAAAGGCCGGCGGGGCCGCCGCGCGAGGCCCCAAGCCCCCGAGATCACTCTGGAGCCTGGGAGGCGGCC
>NW_027530642.1:2026186-2206716 GCF_008692635.1 Crocuta crocuta
CCGCCTGTGGCCGGTGGGGGGGGGTTGGGGGGAGGTGTGCACGCCTCGCGCGGCCGCCGCCGCCGCCGCTCGGACTTCTCCTCCTTCTCACAACTGTCCCAGCTCGTCTTCGTCCCTGGGCCGCCCCGCCCCGCCCACACCCCGGCGTACCTGCGCGGCTGAGAGGGAGAGGAACAAGCTTTGCTCCACAGCAGGGAAAAGGCGAAATCCCCTCACGCAACTGCGTCCGCACACACGCGTGCTCCGTCGCCGGTCTATATAACGGCGACTCAGCCTAACTTGTTGCGGCCAGGTCGAGCAGGCTTGTGACCAATCCCGACTGCGTCCTCCGGGCCCTTCGAGCAGCAATTGGGTACTGCCTCAGGATGAAGGCGTGGCTCTTGATTGGCTTAGCCTCATGCCTATGAGACTGTGAGGATCTCGTTTCCCTAGTAACGGATTGGCATTGAGGGAGACCAATTACGTAGAGAAACGTCGAAAAGAGGGTGGGAAGTTCTTTGACCGATGCCCATAGTAGCCAATAAATGCGTGGGACCGCTCCCATTCGATAAAGTGTGTTTCCCTGGGCGGAGATCCGTTTTCCATGCAGGAGCGGTTGCTCCACAAGGTGGGGCCCGTGTACTTTGGGGAAGTAAACCCCAAGCAAGTGGGAGGTGGGCGCCAGGGAGGCCAAGGGAGGCTCTGGCCAATCGCAAAGCGGGAAGGATCTGATTGACGCGGGGGCTGGACTGCGCCAAGGAGACCGAGCCCCAGGGCCTCTGTGCCCTTTGGGGAGGCTCTGAGGCTCTTTTTGGCCCCGGCTTCCGACCTCTTTCCTTTCTCTCCCTCATTTGTTGGGTCTGGCCCTCAGGCCCTTCTGCCTTTTCTGCAGTTTGGCACCAGGCAAGCCAAGTGGTAAAGTTCCCGTTGTTTGGGTTTTTTCTTCTTATAGCAACTTTTTTTTACTTCCACGCGGCCGCCTAAGGGCACTTGCTGGCTCTCACCATTAGTCACTATTGTTGGGACAACAGTGAAGGGAACACCAACGGAGAAGGTAGCGGCCGCCGCGTACCTCAATCGTGTAAAAAGGTCGCCCGTGAAACATGTCGAGGTTGAGAACACCGATGTCCACCCTGCTGTTAGTGCCAAGTGCGGCAGGCCGGCCCCATGGGCGGGGGCGCTCGTGGAAGTTCGCTGAGGTCTTCCCTCGCTCTCGCTGCCAAGGAACCGTAGTCTGCAGTCTCCGCTCCGCTTGGTCCTGAGCGCCACATCCTGTGCGTCACCACCATTGCCGTTCAGTGTTCAATTGCCCGGGGAGTGGGGGCTTCTTTCGTGCCATTATTGCTTTAACAGGAAATTGTCAAACTCCTACACGGACACCCCAAAGATTTCCCGAAGCCCTTCAGGGGCCAAGCGGTGCTCCAGCCCGGTCCTGTCCACGTCCCTCGGTGTCTTATTGGGCCCTCTGTTGGTCACCATGAGCATTCTGTAAGGAAATACACAGACGCCTCGGTCAGTTCTCATTCCAGGCATGCGGTCTCCCGTTAAGTTTTGCAAAGACTTTGGTAAAGAAGCACCTGGAACGTCTCTGTTGGGGGGACCGGCAGCAGCCTGCTGGGACCCGGGCGCGTCCCCTGTCGCTCCCTGCGCGGGGTCGGCCCCCAGACTGGAGACTGGTGGCNGGACTAAGAAAGCTTCGGACGAAACTCGACCCAGAGAGAGAAGCTGCTGAAGTATTCTATAGTAAGGACACCCACCCACCTATCCCAACACCCCACCCATCTACCCCACCCCTGCATCCCCCTGCCTGGATCCCGTCAGCTATGTTAAGGAATTCTGAGTTTTATTCTGTTGACGATGAAGAGCCCCTGGAAGAGTTCTTAAAGTGTGGACTAAGAGATATTTGCCTTTTACATGAAGACTCTCCGAATTGAAATGCTAATGAGAGCATATTTGCAAACCTTTAGATTTACAGATTGGTAATTTAACCCAAATGGCCTGTGATAACAGTCCAAGGCTATTCTTAATCACGTTTGGAGGGAATTTTAAGTGAAACGGCTCTTTGTGTAAAGCTATTTGGCAGTCATATTAAAATTGTGTTTATCACCCAAAACAATAATAGCACTTCTTGGTTAACAGCCACGTTTTTTGGTGTTGGTGTGTGTGTATTTTTAACAAAGAGGCCTATACCAGGGTGTTTAACTGAAGCATTGTCAGCTTTGCTAAAAAATTTAAAAACTGAAAATGTAATTGCTCATCAATTGGCAAAGTGATTAACTAGTGATAATGCACATAATATAGAATACCATGCAGAAGTTTAAAAAATAGCTAGAATTACACAGATAGGGATAGGTCTCCATTTGTTATTTGGATTGTTAATTGGAAAAAAAGAAAATCAAGTTCAACAAACAGAGCGAAAAACCAAATTCTTGATTTCTGTATGTTAAAATTAGTATGTAAGTGCATAGGAAGGGTTCTAAAATTCAAACAATAGATATTCCCTCTAGAGAATCCCTGCGCTTGGGAGTGATGAGGATAACATATGATGTGAAAGTTTTATGAGACTGTGTTTATGTACTGTGTTGTGTAACAGGAGGTAGGAAGAAAGGAAGGAAGAGGAAATGGATTACCAGACGGAGAATGTAGACAAGAACCGTCAGGTGGCCATTACTGTCTTCCAAAGGAGAGAGCAAGTTGGCACTTTCCCGTGGTAGCTTCCCCACTCAGAACATAAAACCCTCAGGCCCCATGTGCTGGCTACTTAGTAAATGTTCAGTGGGCAATTTACCACCAGTGAACTGTCAAGGCAGGGGAGTCTGGGAGATTTTCCCCCGGGAGACTTAAAAGGTTTCGTCTCAACTTGAATAGAGGGACTGCATCTCGTGGGTAAAGTCCAGGGATTCACAGATGCAGAAGAGAGATCCCACCACCACCTCCACCAGCAATCCCCTGCCATGACAAAGAACTTTCTGGCCAAAAAGCCAACAGTGCCAAGGCTGAGAGCCCCTGATCTGGCTATCTGAGTCAGCTAGAGGAGAGTCCCCTGCCTCCTGCTGCTCTTTCTTTCCACTGCCAAGCAAATGCTGGATACCCCTCTGACACACTACCTCGCCCCTTTCCTTCTGCCAATTCTCCCCAAAGCTGTGAGAATCAGGGAAGGAAGAAATAGGGGCAAGACCCCAGAAAACACAGTTCGGTAGTGGAGGAGGAAGTTGGGGAGCAGGGAATATTAGATAAGGACCGATCCTAAGACTATCAACTGGACCAGTTTTTCCCAAATCTAATATCTAATATCCCATATCTAATCACTTGTGAAGGGTGATTAAAAACATGTGCCTGTTTGTATCCTTAACTGTTAAGCTCTCACCTGCGAACAAAGAACTAGTGTAATAATATTGATTGCAGCACTGCTTGTACAGGAAACAACCCAAATCTAGAGCTCTATGGAACTGGTTAGATATAGCACTGCAGTACAATGCACTCTTACAGCGGTCTGTTGTGCAACCAGAGAGAAAATGAGGCAGATCTATGTGTACAGTCACAGAGCAAGTTCCAAGAGATACCCGTAGATGGAGAAAGCAAAGTGCAGAATAATGGAAAGAGTAAAGAAGGGGAACCGATGCCATGAGGCAATTATTTCTATTAAGGTATGCTCTATTGCTCTAGTTATCTCCACACATATCTGGATGGTTTTGTTGTATATGTACAGGTTATGTCTATGTCTATGTCTGGAAGGAGTCATAAAAAGCTGTTAATGATTGTTAACAGGGAGGTGAACTTGGGCCAGGGTAGGAGAACAGCTTAGTTTTCATTCATCCAAAGTACCTTTTGGTACCGACAATTTTTTAAACACGTGCATGTATTATTCTTCAAAAGAAATTCAATGTTAAGTATAGATTTTAATACATACACATTCTCCATAATGCAAATATGGAAACTTTGATCTTTAAAACAGAGATTACTGGGGCACCTGGGTGGCTCAGGTGGTTAAACGTCCAAGTCTTGATCTCAGTTCAGGTCTTGATCTCAGGGTCATGAGTTCAAATGCCACGTTGGGCCCCATGCTGGGCATGAAGACTACTTAAAAAAGAAAGAAAGAAAGAAAACCCAGGGAATAAGAGTACATGTTTCTTGATGAGCGCTGAGTCATATATGAGTTTGTTGAATCACTGTATTGTATACCCAAAACTAATATAACACTGTTTGCTAATTACACTGGAATTAAAATAAAAGAGAGGTGTCCAGTTGGCTCAGCGGGTTAGCATACGACTCTTGATCTTGGAGTTGTGAGTTTGAGCACCACACGGAGTGTGGAGATTACTGAAAAATAAAATCTTTAGGGGCTTCTGGGTGGCTCAGTTGGTTAAGTGTCTGACTTGTACTCAGGTCATGATCTTGCTGTTTGTGAGTTTGAGCCCTGAACTCAGGCTCTGTGCTGACAGCTCAGAGCCTGGATCCTGCTTCGGATCTGTCTCCTTCTCTCTCTGCCCCTCCCCCACTCATGTTCTATCTGTCTCTTTCAAAAATAAACATTAAAAATAACAACCTAGGATACTAATGATACCTCCTTAAAAAAGAAATAAATAAGTAAAATCTTTACAAAAATAAATAAGAAAAAATAAAACAGGATAGAATACTACATTATCCCTTCAGGTGTATGAGGGCTTTTGAAAATAAGGTACTGGGGCACCTGGGTGGCTCAGTTGGTTAAGCATCTGACTCTTGATTTTGGCTACGTCATGATTTCAAGGTTCATGAGTTCAGTTTGGAATTCTCCCTTTCCCTCTTTCTCTGCTCCTTCTCCCACGTGCTTGCACACCTCTCTTTCTCTAAATAAATAACATTTACAAAAGAATAAGAAAAGGCAGAATGAATGTTTTAATTGGCCTGCCTCCCAGACTAACATCTTTTCCTTTTGCTCCTTACCATATAAAAGTCTAAAGAGACCCTTTACTGGCTTAGAAATGAATGCCTAATTGGATTCCTCCCTTTTTTGGCATTGACTGTCTGCAAACATATCATTCTATGGAATGCTGACCATGAGCCAGGCAACCCTACTAATATTCTCTATAAAGATGATCTCATTTAATATTCATAACAACCATGTTTCTCATTTCTCAGAAACAGGTTCAGAGAAGGTAAGCAAGTAGCCCAAGGTCTCGCAGCTAGGGCTGGAAACTAGGACTCTGACTTCAAGTCCTCGTTCATTTACCTACTTGTCAATACTGCCTAGGGAAGAAGAATATAGCCCCGAGTAGGAAAAGGGGTTTAGCCTCCTCACACACCCCTGAAAGGCTAGAATATGCTTTCATGCCCTCAAGCATGGCACCAAGTAATGCAACAGAGACAGCTTTCCAGGTGGTTTGAGAGTTCTGGGATCCATGGGAAATCCTAGTAATCTGCAGGATTATAAAATTGTTTACATATATATTACAGTAGTACACATATATAACAAATCTCCAGAACATGTTGTTCATTAAGAAGAGCATCTTGCAGGGCCACCTGGGTGGCTTAGTCATTGAGCGTCTGACTTCAGCTCAGGTCATCATCTCATGGTTCATGATTTGTAAATTCCAGCCCCACATCAGGCTCTGCACTGACAGTGTGGGGCCTGCTTTAGATTCTCTGTCTCCCTCTCTCTCTGCCCCTCTCCTGCTTTCTCTCTCTCTCAAAAATAAATATTAAAAAGTTAAAAAAGAAAAAAGAGCATCTTGGGGCACCTGGGTGCACCTCAGTCAGTTAAGCATCTGACTTCAGCTCAGGTGATGATTTCCCAGTTTGTGAGTTCTAGCCCCACGTCAGGCTCCGTGCTGACAGCTCAGAGCCTGGAGCCTGCTTCAGATTCTGTGTCTCCTTCTCTCTCTGCCCCTCTTCTGCTCATGCTCTGTCCCTCTCTGTCTCTCAACAATAAATAAATGTTTAAAAAAAAAGAGCATCTTGCAAATTATGTACAGTATATATGCTTAAAAATATACCAAAAACTATATATGCATATGTGTTTATCAGCATTTGTGAAACCACAGAACAAGGTCTGGAAAGAATGCACAGCAATCTGATAGTAGGTACTATCTGTGGAAGACAGTAGTTACTGTCTTCTCTCTGTGGAAGACAGTAATGTAAGGATTTGAAGGAAACTTTCATTTTATCTGGATTGTTTAAAAATGTTTACATTAAGAAACTTTCTATGTATTATGTAATTTAAAAACTAACTTGGCATAATCCTAAGAGTAGTTTCTGAGTGCTTATTATATACCAGGCACTGAACTGAGAGTTTTATGAACACTGTCTTATATCTCTGCTATGAGATCGGTCTAATTATTATCTTTACCTTACAGGGAAACAAAATGAGGTTCAGAGAGGTTTATTATCCACAACAGCTAAGAATTGAGCACATGTTTGCCTAAATTTTCTCATTAAATACAGCTTCAACTCCTTGATCCCTAGAGAAGTCTGGCATAGAATAAAGGCACCAGGGGACAGCATGATAAATGTCCTCTGACCTTTGGCTGTAGGGCTAGGAGTTCACTAAGGAGTATGGAGGACTGTGGTGGCCCAAAGAGCTCATGCCTTATCTAAAGAATCCTTAGTGGTCATTTGATTATGTTTTTGTTTTAAGATTTTATTTATTTTTAAAGTAATTTCTAGAGTCAACGTGGGGCTTGAACTCACAAGAGTTGCATGCTCTACTGACTGAGCCAGCCAGATACCCCATGTATATGTTTTTTTTTTTTTTAATTGAGGTAGAGTTGACATGCAATGTTATATTCGTTTCGGACATATCACCCAGTGATTCGACAATTCTATACATTAGCGCTCACCATGGTAAGTACTTACCATACAACACTATTACAATATTATTGACTCATTCCCTATGTTGTATGTTGTTTTCATTTGTATGACTTATTGTGTTGTTTTCTTTTCTTTTTTTTTTTTATTGTGTTGTTTTCTGACCTAGCTGCTTCCCCTCCTTGCAGGTGCCAGGCAGGATTGTACTTTCCTACCCCCTTTAAAGACGAGCATGACCACATGCCCTGCTTTGTCCAAAACAATGCTAGGAGATGTGATATATATCTCTTCCAGGAAGAGAAGTCTCTGGAGCTGATTATTTGCTGAGCTCTTCCCTCCCCGCGCGAGCCCCCCACATTCAGTATCATCCCATTTGGGGTTGCTGAACCTGGTACTCTGAGCAAAAATATTTGCACAGAGACATTCCTCCAAATTGCCCAACATACAATGGTCATATGACAGGAACAAAAAGTAAATCTGTTGTGTTAAGCCATTGAGGTTTTGTGATTATTTGTTGCAATAGCATTAACCTGGCCTATCTTGCCAATTACAGATAAGTTTCTAGATCTTCCAGTTTTTCAGCAGACATTCAAAATCTCGATCACCCACTGTTCTATTTTTTAACATTTTATTAACAGTATGAAAGTGTTTGGCTCTCACTTTTAAAAATACAATGAAAATATTCTTTCTAAGAGGACTATGGTTGAATTCTTTTTTGAAACTTTGTTTGGAATTGTTATTTTTTAAAGTGCTTTTCTTGGTCTTCTAACAAAGAAGTAACTACATTTACATGTCAATCTACAAATGGATTTTATTTTTTTTTAATGTTTATTTTTTGACAGAGCAAGAGCATGGGAGGGGCAGAGAGAGGGAGGGACAGAGGATCAGAAGCAGGCTCTGCACTGACAGCAGAGAGCCCGATGCAGGGCTCGAACTCATGAACCATGAGATCATGACCTGAGCCAAGGTCAGATGCTCGGATGCTCAACCAACTGAGCCACCCAGGGGCCCCACAGATGGATTTCAAAGAACACAAAATTTACCATTTTAACCATTTTGAAATGTACCATTTAGTGGCATTAAAAGTTCATTCACACGGTTGTGCAACCAAACTCAATGTTTGTAAATGTCAACTAATCAGAAAATATTTTGAGCACTTTAGGAACTAAATGAAATCCGTCCATAGGCCAGCTTCTGCTTGATGCCATGCTACATCTCCCAAGCCTGCAACCTAAGCCTCCTGTGTTTGCAGCCTCTCTCTTCTCTTGCCTGGGCTTCTCTGTGGACCCTTGCATCTCAGAACCTTTGATCCTAGGCTAAGGGTTTCTTGGTGGATAAAACAGTGAGGCAGCTAACACATACCTGTGTTATAACACAAAAAATACAGACAGTTGATATTCCGCAGGCAGTAGACAGCAGCTACAAAGGCCTTTCTTTGCAAAGCTTAGCCCCAGTATCTGCCTTAGGGCCATTCCCGTAGGTGGGGTCCAGGGGTAAGGTCTGCCAGGACAAAGGTGACAACCACCATCTGTGAACCTGTCATCTACTCCTGACTACAGTCTGTATACTCCTATCTTCAGAACTCTGTTGGCCAGAAAAAGGGCCCATTGCCCTACCTCTCTCTCTCTGCCCCTCCTCTGCTTATGTTCTCTCTCTCTCTCTCTCTCAAAAAATAAACATAAAGAAAAAAAAAAGATTGGAAACAACCTGTAGGTCTATCAGTGGGGGACTCTATCAAGAATGTTTCAGGGGTGACTTGGTAACTCCGTCGGTTGAGCCTCCAACTTCAATTCGGGTCTTGATCTCATGGTTGGTGAGGTTCAGCCCCACTGGCATCAGGCTCTGTGCTGATAGCTCAGAGCCTGGAGCCTGTTTCAGATTCTATGTCTCCCTTTCCCTCAGCCCCTCCCACACTCAGGCTCTGTCTCTCAAAAATAGTAAAACATTAAAAAAAATAATAATAATGTGTCAGGGGCAGTACCAGGAAGTCTGAGTAGCAATAGCTGAAATAAAGAAGGGCTTACATTTCTCACCAAATCCGGAAGCAAACTGCAGTGGGCACTGAGTGAGCACATAGTCAGAACCAGCATCTCTGTGATTCTCTTGGCATTTTCTTCATGGTTACACTCTAGATATCACGTCTGTATTCTCGGCAGGAAGGGGAAAGGCGTGGCATCTGTTCCCCTTGTGAAGAAAGCAAGAGCTTTCTAGAAACCTTGTAGCACACTTCTGACTCATTGGCCAGGGCACACTTGGCTGCAAGGGAGGATGGGAAAGCAAATATTTAGGGTTTTCAGGGATTTGGCCTCTACAGTAGCAGGATTGAAAAGACTGGGAATGAGTATTGGATTAGCCAACCATAGGGACTGGTGGAATAAATTACAGTACAACTGAATAATATAACATTATGTGTCACTAAAAAGGACAAAGGGAATATATACAAGAATAAGCTCTGATATTTTGTAAAGATGCAAAATTGTGTACAGCATGTCTTCTATTTAAAAGGGGGTAGTCAGGGGCATCTGGGTTGCTCAGTCCATTAGGTGACTGACTTGATTTCAGCTCAGGTCATGATTTCGCAGTTCATGAGTTCAAGCCCCACGGCAGTCTCTGTGCTGATGTACGGAGCCTGTTTGGGATTCTCTCCTCTCTCTCTCTCTCTCTCTCTCTGCCTCTCTCTTTCTCTGTCTGTCACTCTCAAAAATAAATAAACAGTTAAAAAATGTAAAAAGGGTTAATTAGGGTAGGAAGGAAACTTACTTTTCCCTGTAGAGCCCTTTAGTGCTATTTGAAATTTTTAAAATTTGGGGATTTTGCCTGTAATCCTGCATCCATGCCATATAAATTCTATAACATTTGCTGTACTGCATTTCAGGCTTATTTGTATGAAAATAAATGGAATTTGTGCAGATATTTACATATAAGAACTATAATCCTGTACATTTTCCTCTCCTCATTAATAGACCTTCATTTGTCCTTTCTAATGAGTTTCCATAATGTTGCCTGTCATTAACTTGTGCTCTCTATGCTTAACCTCCCTCATCCTCAATTCTCTAAAATGTTCAGTCTTCCTCTGCCTTTCCTTTAATGTCCTCTACCCTTACCCCTCTCCAGCGATCTTGCTTTTCCAGCCCCAGTGCACAGTTATCCCCAGTGCCAAAAATATTTTGAGGCCTGCCTTCAGTGGACCTAAGGAAATGCCTGGCGGTTGGGAAGGAGATGAAGGACTAAGGGGTGAGCATTTTGCCCACAGGGGAAGAGACAGTGTCAGGGAAGAGACAGTGTCAGGGAGGAGAGGAGAAATTCCAGCAATTATAAGAAGAATTCTAATATTTGTTGATGCCTATCCTGTGCCAAGTTATGTGCTAGGGGTTTGCATACAGAGTCCTACTTATTCTTCCCAAGAACACCATGAATAGGTTGCTTTGAGGAAATCATACATCCCGGTTTGCCTGGAAGTCATAGTATATGCCCTATTGTCCTGGTATCGCCTTTTATTCTCAGAAGGTTCGGATAAAAAATTATATAGTCACTCAGGGTGCCTGGATGGCTCAGTCAGTTGAATGTCTGACTCTTGGTTTCGGCTCAGGTCATGATCTTGTGGTTTGTGAGTTTAAGTCCCCCACCCCACCCCCACCCCCCGCCCCCGGGGCTCTGCGCTGACAGTGCGGAATCTGCTTGGGATTTTCTCTCTCCCTCTCTCTCTGCTCCTCCCCTCCTCACATGCTTTCTCTCTAAATAAATATATAAACAAACAAAACTGTATAGTCACCTTAACTATCCCTGTCTTATAAATGAGGATATTAAGGGTTAGAGTAGTAAAAAATTCTGCCCAAGGTTATACAGCTGCAAAAGATAGGGTTTAAATCCAAAGTGTGGTCTATATGGCTCTGTATGGTCTGTATGAACTGAAATTTGTTCCTTCAAAATTCACATGTTGAGGCCCTAACCCCCAATGTGGCTGTTTGGAGATGGGCCTTTGAGAAGGTAATAAAGGTGAGGGGTGCCTGGGTGACTCAGTCAGTTAAGCGTCCGACTTCGGCTCAGGTCATGATCTCACGGTTCATGAGTTTGAGTCCCGCGTCGGGCTCTGTGTTGACGGCTAGCCTGGAGCCTACTTCAGAATCTGTATCTCCTTCTCTCTCTGACCCTCCCCTGCTCACGCTGTCTCTCTCTCTCTCTCTCAGAAATAAATAAAAAACATTAAAAAAAAAAGATTTAAAAGTGAAATGGGGTCATAAGCATGGAGCACTAATCCAAATGGACTGGTACCCTTATAAAAGGAGGAAGAGGGACACCTGGGTGACTCAGGTGGTCAAGCACCCAACTCTTAATTTTGGCTCCGGTCATGATCTCATAGTTGTTGTGGGATCAAACCCTGTGTTACCTCTGTGCTGAGCATGAAGCATGCTCCCTCTCTCTCTGCCCCTTGCCCTTTTGCTCTCTCTAAATAAAAATAATTTAAAAAATTTTAAATTTTAAAAATAATAAAAGGAGGAAGAGATACCAGAGCTAGCTCACTCTGCTATGTGAGGACATAGCAAGAATGTAGCCTTCTGCGAGCCAGGAAGAGAGATCTCACCGAGAACCAAATCAGCTAGCACTTTGATCTTGAACTTTCCAGCCTCCAGAACCATAAGAACTGAGAAATGAGTGTCACACCCAGTCTGCGATATTTTGTTATAGCAGCCTGAGCAGACTAACACAGGCTTCAATTTCCATGCTTCTTCCACTCACCGTGCTGGAAGTGAACCTCTTCATTTAGGGCCACTGTGAGTCTGCGGCCTAGATGTATCCCTTCCATTTCATATTCCTTGAACCTGGACCGAGGAAAGATCCATTATCCCTTTCCTAAATGGAAATAGGCAGCTTGTTGTCACTCCCTGTATCAGTGTGGGTCTAATCAGGAGAGAGAAACCACACCATAATTTGAACAAGGAGGTTTAAAGATTATAACAAGTCTGTGATAATGAGGCATTGGCTTGTAAGAAGGAAAGAGAACTCTAAAGAATATAGAAACAGCAGATACAAGGAGCAGCCACTGCTAGTAGAATCAAGACAGTAACATACAGCATCCAAGGGAGAATCCCCCAACCCCCACACTAGGCTGAGATCCAGGCCTTGTGGCCCACTGAATGGCAGAGAAGTAGTTATGATGTCATGCAGGTGGAACTTGCTGGAAATCCACACTCTAGGCTGGAAAACTTCCCTCTGGGGTGCTGGAAAAAGCTATTCACAGAGAGGCACTTTGCTGTAGGGGGATGGATCCTGAGGGAAGCTGTTGGCTGCATGGTGCTGCCCATTCCTGTTACAAGGCAGGAGTCTGGTGCTGAGGAAGCCGTCCTCAGAACCCAGGCATGAGGCAACCACGCACGCTGCAAGGACCTGGTGAGAGAACACACTGGAACCAGGAAGGAAAACCTCTCCCCTTCCAGTGCCTCTCCAGAACCTTCACTGACAAGGTTTAACAACCTGCCAGCGAGTAAAGGGAAAAAAAATATTTAAAGGGTCCAGATCTGTTTTCATAGAGCAAGCTAAACAAGATGAATTGGAGGCAAGACACTAAATAATGAGCACACCTTCTCAAAAACATGTCATGTATTAAGTATTATAGTTTTAAGTATAGTGTTAAGACTATAGTTTTCCTCAACCAATGGTTCCCCAAACCAAAAGGGGGAGGGGTACTAAAAGCAAACCTTGAAATTAAGGGGCAGTGAATCTAGGATGAAGCCTAGAAATCTGGGTTATTAGTAGGCTGTACAAGCAGTTCTGTTGATGAGACAGCTTTGAAACTACTCACTTGGGGGGAGGCCGGGTGGCTCAGTAGGTTAAGCATGGGACTCTTGATTTCAGCTCAAGTCATGATCTCATGGGGATTGAGCCGGGGTTGGGCTCTGCACTGATAGCATGGAGCCTGCTTGGGATTCTCTCTGTCCCTCTATCTCTGCGTCTCCTCTGCTTGCATACACCTGTGTGCCCTCGATCTCTCTCTCTCTCTCTCTCTCTCTCTCTCTCAAAATAAACACTGAAACTAGTAACGCAGACTGGGCTCTTCTGGCAGATTCCTTGGATATTCCAAGAAGAGGGCCTCCCTGATGCTTGTGTGCAGAGGGGTGTATGTGACTGAAGTTCCAAGTCTTGCCCTGCCTGTTTTTCTGTTGGTGTGTTAGAGCATCTCTGCCTCCGTCTGTCTTCCCCCATGGCTCTGGGTCTCATATCCTGTGGCTTCATTTCTCCACCTCTCTTCGTGCTTGCCTCTCAGTCTGAATAACTGCCTCTCAAGCCATGCCCACTCTTGTCTTCCAGCTTTTGTACTTGCTGTTCTCTCTGCCTCCCTCCTTTCCAAATAGCTCGTCTTCCCTCGTCAGATGAACGTGTTCTCTCCACCCTTGATTCAGGTTACTTCCCCCTGAAACCTACTGTGAGCCAGAACCCCTCTCCCGCGCCCCAACGCACTCCAGTCTGAGGTCCTTTCTCTGCTCCCACGATGCTGTCCCTTTAATACTGCGTTTTCATCGCCTGCTTCCTTGGCTCCCTATGAGGCCGTCTCTTTCACTACTGCATCTGGGATACCTAGCACAGGGCTGGCTCACGGATGGGACTCAACTCAATACCGAGTCAAGAAATGTTTGTCCTTTTAGGTAGGTGTGGGGTTTGTCGCGTTCACTGCTGGGTCCTTTTATTCCCAGCCCCTAATACGGGCCTGACACTGAGCAGGTGGTCTAAACGCGCCCTATAGGCGTTGCACGTTGGCCCGGAGGGCGGCAGGCGAACGCGAAGTCCCCGGGCTCCGCCCGCGCAAAAGAGAAGAGGCGGCCAAGGGCCGTCCGGGAACTCCCGGTCCGCGCGGCCGGGGGGCGGGGCCTAACTGTCGTCCGTGGCTAGGGGCGTGGCTTCTCGTGAGGGGCGGTGCTTCTCGGCACCCAGCCCCGGAAGCACAGCGGCACAGTAGCTCGGAGCCAGCCGGAGGCGCCGCTGCCACCGCCTCCGCCGTCATGCCGGTAAGTTCCTGCTCGCTCCCGCCGCGCGCAGACCCGGGCCCCCGGCTTGCGCCTCCGTTGCACCGCCGAACGGCCACACGTCGCTCTTCAAGGGCTCAGGCCGCAGCCGGAGCTATTGTCTCCCTTCTCACTCTCTTATCTACTCCCAGCTTCTGCGACCCTCCAGAAAATCCGATCCGAAAGGGGTTTTCTGTAGGAGTCAGGCTTCAGGACATCGGAGCTTCAGGAGGGCCTCCACGGGTTACAAGCCTTCCTTGCATGAATGGGAAAGCTGAGACCCAGGGAAGGGCACAGTCGCTGAGCGGGTGGCGAGCTGGAACTGGGACGTCAAGTCCCTGCGTCTTCACCCCGTTTGTCCCTGTCTTCGGAGCTGGCCTGAGAGGGGGGAGGGGGAGGGAGAAAGATAGTGGGGGGAGGGGTAAAGTAGCTGTGGCCTCCGGGACGGGGCAGGTTTTCAGAGGTCCGCGGTTTTCTTCCCTTCCGCTGCCCACTCTGGCCGATTTTCAGTTCAGCGCTGAGTGGAGACCGTGCTTTTAACCTTTTTCACGGGTCACTTTCTGAACCTGAACCCCTATACGCCAGAGAGGTTAAGAGACCTGCTCGAAGTTGCCAGTTGCACAATGACAGAGTTTGGGAAGGAATGAGCCGGTCTTAGCCGCCTTTGAAGTTCACTCAGTCTTAAAGCACATACGTGGTTGCTCAAGGCCTCATTTTATAGATAAGAAATTATGGACTTTCACAGATAAAAAAAGAAAAAGCCGGGTAACTTAGTCGGGTCTCGGAGGCGTTGGGTGGAGCCAGGATTAAGCCCCTTATCTTTAGTCTTCCAGTCTCTCCTGGCCTGATCCCTTGGGAAGTGCCAGACAAAAGTGGTCACACCGGATTGAGAGTAAACTGTGATGTCAATTACATCCTGTAGATCCAGGTTGGGGTCATGTGACGTTTAGCAGTTTCCCCCAGGGTGCCTAGTTAATGGCTCTGCTTCAAGTGAATACCAAGAGGTGTCCCACAGATGCCCTGTGTCTTAGCAGCCTAGCTTTGGGGAGCTGACAGGTGAGCCAGAAGCTCCCTGGGCCAAGTCGCAAACATCTCAGGTGTCACTTCCCTGGGGTTTTGTCCGGTGCCTTGAGACAAATCCTCAGACAACACAAAGTATGAACAAAGAACCTGACAGAATCCAGCCCTCCTACTTGAGCAGATCTGCCTGTGGCAATGTCAAGACCACAGGATTAATCCCCCTGGAACTGAGATAGTCCTGGTTTTTGTAGGAAGTGGCAGTGAAGGAAAGGCCAGCCTGGGACCACTCTATTCTGTGTTCACTTCTGGGGATTTTGACAAGCAAAAGACCCTCCAGGGCGGATGATCAGAATGAAGAGGGCACTTGGCACCGAATCACGAGATGAGCAGCTGAAGGAAGGCAGTATTAGTCCAGGGGTCTAGTCCAGAGGTCGTGGTCAAAACTGGGAAGGGCAGAGTGCATCACAGGAAAGGTTTCTCCAACAAAAGCTTGGAATCTCAGAAGCCTCTGAAAAATCTGTGCCCTCATCTGTCAACTGGGTGACCTCAGGCAAGCTGCTTTACCTTCTGTGCCTTGATTTCCACATCTGTAAAATGGGAATTAAAAACTGTGATCTCAAAGGACCATAGTTAGTATTACCTGGAAAAATCCCAGGTAAATTACAAAATATGTAGCATAGCCACTGACATAGCTAGTTACCAAGAAATGATAGCTCTCATGTAGACGTCAGACAAGTAAGGTAGAACCTATAGGCAGGCAAGTGTTAACCCCATTTTAACAAGGGCCACATGGCTGAGAGTTTAGGCTTTGGAGGGATGTTTTCAGTCTAGGCCCTGCTACTCACTAGCTGTGTCATCTGAGTGAGTGACCTCATGTCTGAACTTAAGCTCCCTCTTCTGTCAAGAAGGGATAATAATGGCCATCTCCTGAGAATATTGTTGTGATTTAACACGGTAATGTACGCAGAGGGTTTCAGGTAATGCCTGACATGTAGTTTGCACTCAAATATTAATGTTAGTAAACTCCTTATCGACACTGTACTCAAAGACTGAATATCCTGGATATTCGAGAAAGAATTCCTTCTCTGGGAGGGCTGGACAATGTGACCCCACTGCATTCCTGCCGTTCCAGTTCTGAGATTTATTAAGAAGTTGTACAGTTTACTAGACTTTTTCATTGATTTCAAGGACCCATCTTAGAGGTGATAGAGAGGCTCTGAGGGGCTTAGGCAATGGGGGTTGGGGGGATGGGGGTGGTGGCTGGCCTTGGACTTCTCTGTAAAGAGCAGATTATTCTGCTCATCAAGTAGATTTTTCTCCCACCCCCAAAATGACTTTTGCAACTCAGACTAGAGGAGAAGAGCACTGACTGATCCGTAGCATTTGCCGCCCAGAAGCTGCCTCCTGGCTTCTGACCTCTGTACTGTGGAGGCTGAAAGGGGACCTCTCTGTAGTCAGCAGCAGAAAACTGCCTGTGTTTGTTGACTTTAGGTTCTTGGGCAGCATAAACTTGTGCTTTTTCACAGGGTGTCCCACTCCCAGAGCTCCCGCTGAGAATCATGTTCACGGAGTGGCAGCTGGCAGTGTGTTGGCTGCTCCACAGATAAAACGTCCCTGGAGCCAGGAAGGCATGGGTTCACATCCCAGCCTCAGCGCAGACTCAGCCCCATCACCGTGGGCAGCTCGGTGAACCCCTGGGAACTTCAGTTTCCTCTCCAAGCTGAGTGAGGACTAACTTAAGATACCGTATAAAGAGCATTTGGCACATATGGGCACTCGATAGATTTAGGTATTATGTTGGTCTTGCAAACGTTTTAAGGCTTTGGATGGGTATTGATAAATACCCAATTGATAAATCGATTGTCTGTTGGTCATTCTAGAGCAGGAGTCAGCACACGTTTTCTTAAAGGGCCAGGTAAATACGTCAAGTGCTTTAGGCTTCATGAACCACGTGGTCCATTATAACTACCATTCCAGTGTGAAAGCGAACCAATGAGCTTATCTGTGTTTCAGTAAAACTTCCCAAGACCAGGTCACAGGCAGGCTGTAGTTCATCAGTTCACATTCCAGAACAGCACCTCAAACTGGGATGTGGGTAGAAATAAACTGGGTGTCTTTTTAATTTTTATTTATTTTTAGTTTTTAAGTAAAACCCAACGTGGGGCTCAAACTCGCCACCCCGAGATCAAGAGTCGCATACTCTACCGACTGAGCCAGCCAGGCGCCCCCCTGGATGTCTTGTTAAAATGAGGATTCTCATTCAGGAGGCCTGCGGTGAGACCTAAGATCCTGCACTTTGCAAGCTCCCAGGTCGTGCTGATAGTGTTGGTCTGAGGACCACACATTAAAGAAATGGTTTTGGAACACTTGCTTCAAATTTTTATTTCCAGAATTTGTTGTCGTTGTTGTTGAATAGTCAGTCCTACAACAGGCTGAAGGAATGAGAGGGGTTTAACTAGAAGAAAAGAAAAACTAACCATTTTCTTTAAGGCAGACTTCGCAGATTTGGTCTCAATAAAATAGTTGAAAATCCAACTCCTAACTCTTGGTCTTAGTTTTCCCTGGACCCCATGGTGATAAGCCAGACCCAAAGATGTTCTGAGACTTGGAAAGAGCTTGAGAAGCCTTAGTCCAATTTTTAAAAATTTATTTATTTTTGAGAGAGAGAGAGAGCACAAGCAGGCGAGGGACAGAGAGAGAGAGGGAGACACAGAATCTGAAGCAGGCTCCAGGCTCTGAGCTGTCAGCACAGAGCCCAACACAGGGCTCAAACCCATGAACCATGAGATCATGACCTGAACCGAAGTTGGCGACTCAACCGACTGAGCCACCTAGGCACCCCCGTTAGTCTAATTTTTTTTGCAGGGGTGTGATCTTGCCTCCCGGTGTCTCCCCAGTGGGTTAAAAATGGAGAGCCCCAGGGCCCACCTCAGAGCCTCCGAGCTGACTGAGGCAGCTGCCTGCAGAGCTGCATGTCCTCAAGTCTCCAAGTGATTCCTGTGTGCACAGAGGTTGAGAGAACTTGAGTTGGCTAATACCTTGTTGGTATAAATAAGGCATTATATACCAGTAAGGCACAGGGATTTTTGCCTGAGGTCTTCCAGCAAGAAACACTGTTATGTCCAGGATTCTAACTGAGATAACAAATTTGAAATATTTTTAAATGCTCTATAAAAAATGTAGCCATTATTTTTTTTTTAAGTAAAAAAAGAGAGAGACATGGAACAAACTAATAATAATAATAATCCAATGGCTAATTTTTCACCCAGTGGAAACTACTAGTAGGGTCTAACCTCTTTACTTCATGTTTTAGTTATATGTTGTTCCTGAGTAATTACCTCAAGCCTGGGCAGTTTAAAACAATAAACGTTTGTTAATTCATAGTTTCTGAGAGTCAGGAAACTGGGAGCAGCTTGGTAGGGTGTTCCTGGCTCAGGGGCTCTGGTGAAGCTGTAGTGAAGATGTCAGCCCAGGCTGTACTCGTCTGAAGGAGCATCTGCTTCCAAGATGGCTCCCTCACATGGCTGCTGACTGGAGACTCAGTTCCTCAGCGTGAGCACCTCTCCATAGGGTAGCTTGAGGGTCTTTAAGATTTTGCAGCCAGAGGCACCTGAGGTAAGCCTCCCAACTCTTGATTTTGGCTCAGCTCATGGTTTCAAGGTAATGAGATTGAACCCCATGTTGGGCTCTGCGCTGTGTGTGGAGCCTGCTTGGGATTCTCTCTCCCTCTTTCTCTCTGTCTCTTCACATACACACACACACCCCACCCAAAATTAAAAAAAAAAAAAAAAAAAGATATCACAGCCATCTTCCTCCAGAGCGAGTGATCCCAGAGAGAGCGCAAGGAAGAAGCCACAATGTCTTTTATAACCTAGCCTCAGAAGTCACATATCATCACTTCAGCCATATCCTACTGGACGCACAGACCAACCCTGAGACATTGTAGAATGGGACTTCTCAAGGGCATAAATACTCAGGACGTGGAGATCACTGGGGCCATCTTGGATGCTGGCCAGAACACTTAAAATGTTCATCCCATTCCCTAACCTGGAGAGGGACTTTTATCCCCATTTTGCAGATGTAGAAACCAAGGCAAGAGGAGTTAAGTAACTTAGTCATATAGCTTGTAAGTGCCAGACCTGAGAACTAAAACTTGTCTTATTTCCAGAGATTTAAAAATAAAGAATGTATTGGTATAAGTAATCCTTGCCTAGAAGCAAAGGAAGGACCCAGAGACCCTCAACTAACCGTGTCAATCATCCATTCACTCAGCTCAAGACCTCCTCTGTGCCAGGAACTCTTCAAGTATTGGATTAGCAGTAAACTGAACAAAGCTTGCTTTCATGCACTTAGTTTGCTAGATATCCTGGGGACTATAGGATGTTGTGCCCATGTGAAGAGTCCAGGAGTCTGGGTTCCCTTCCTGGCCTGGCCTCCAACTCACTGGGAACCCAGGCAAATTCCTTCCCTTCCCAGGACTCAGGTGCCATCTCTGACAGTGAGGCACGTGTATGAGAACAGTGATCTCTCAGTGTCAGAACAGCAGGGATGCTTATTAACCATAATAGATGCCCCAGCCCAGAACTGGTTGAACAGAACTAGTAGTCTTTGCTAGTTCCCAGGGGATTCTAATGCAGTAGGTGATCTTCTGATGCATAAATAAGACCACCAGATCAGCACTGCTCCAAGCACGTGGACCCACCCATATCAGAGTTATCGATGCCTTGAAATGACCCCATAGCTCAAGAATCAAGATTTTGAAGGAAAGACTAGAAGCCAGCATTTTAACCTAGGTTCTCAGGTGATTTTACTCATCGTGTGCTAGACACTTCTAAAGGATTATCTCATTTAATACAACAACTTGTAAGATGGAGAAACCCTTCCTTACTCCACTTTACAGTTTACTAGAGTGGGGCTCAGAAACAGGCTACCGGGGAGTCTGATGACAGCCAGATCTTGCCCTCTCTGCCCTTTGTCTTGGTCTCTGAGTGGGCCTGTGTGCTGCTGGGGTATCTGGGTCACTCTGCACGACTTGGCTCATGGTCTCCTTTGTTTGTTTTAGAAACACGAGTTCTCTGTGGACATGACCTGTGAAGGCTGCTCCAATGCAGTCAGTCGGGTGCTCAACAAGCTAGGAGGTGAGTGAGTGGCCCTCTGTTAGGAGTGAGGTGGGGGACTGATGCATGTATATCATTTTCAGGTGCATGCAGGCCTGGAGCAGAAGCTTGAGTTTAAGCTGATAGTAACAGTAAAACTAAATGGAGTAAGTGCTTAGCATGTGTCAAATATTCTGCTTAGTGGCTTCTGTGAATCGAGTCATCTATTCCTCACCACAACCATTTAGCTTCTTGGACTATCTCCATTATAAATAGGAGGAACAGAAGTTCAGAGAGGTTAGGCAACGTGCCTGAGATCACACAGTAAGTGTCAGGGCTGGGATTTGGCCATGCAATCTAGCTTAGAGTCCTGGCAGAACTTCAATGTGATAACTTTTGATGTGATACATTTGAGTGTCATTTTCTATGAACATTTTTAAAATCGTTACATTTAAAAAAATAAACTTCGACTCAAATTGTGTGCAGAACTCCTAAAGCACCCCTTTTGGACATATTTAGAAAACGATTATTTTCAGGGTGCCTAGGTGGCTCAGTCAGTTAAGCATCCAACTGGCTCAGGTCATGATCTCATGGTTCATGAGTTCAAGCCCCACATCAGGCTCTGTGTTGAGAGCTCAGAGCCTGGAGCCTGCTTCGGATTCTGTGTCTCCCTGTCTCTCTCTCTGCCCTTCCCCTGCTCATGCTCTGTCTCTCAAAAAATAAGTAAACATTAAAAAAAATGGTTATTCTCATCCAGCCTCCTCAGTTCTCAACTGAGGCCCAGAGAGGCCCATGAGGCAATGAATTTTTTTTTATATAAGATTTGCATTTTCAAAGCCCAGTTTTCAGAAGGCTTCCACATGGATGTGCTCTCACGAGCACTTGGAGTGTTTCTTCTGAGCTGTCCTTTCCATCTGTGGAATGGGGATGTGGATACCAGTGCCCAGGAGGGGAAGCAACTTGCCCAAAGTGAGTCAGTGGCTGGTTTCTAGTCCCGTAAACTGGTATCTATGAGTCTGAAGCAGTGGTGGAACCTGGCTGCTGACTTGCCATGTGACTGTGGCCTCTTCTCCCCGGGGGCCCTGAGTTTCCCTCGCTGTGGTGTGGGCATGCCAGTCTGTGTCAGCTTTCGCCATGGATATTGTAAGAATGCAGCTGTGCTCGGAAGCCCCTCTGATACCAGGCGGCCCACTCTGGATGAAGTGAGGGCAGATCCATTTCACTCTTGAGACCCGATCTGGAATCTGGGCTGCAGGGAATACAGAGATTCTTGTAGCTCTACGAGCCCATCAAAATATTTATTCCAAGGAGGAGAGACACACTTGTGAATCAAAAGACAAAAATCCAGTGTGTAGCAAGGACACATTGAATTTTTTTTCCTCCCTTGGTATCCATTACTTACAAATGCAGACATTATGATAAAATCCTGTGCCTGGTTGGCTCTGTCGGTTAAGCTCCCAACCTCGGCTCAGGTCATGATCTTACAGTTTGTGGGTTTGAGCCCCGCATTGGGCTGTGTGCTGACAGCTCAGAGCCTGAGCCTGCTTCAGTTTCTGTGTTTCCCTCTCTCTCTGCCCCTCCCCTGCTCACGCTCTGTCTCTCTCTATCGAAAATAAATAAGCATTAAAAAAAAAAAAAATCCAGGGCCATGGGCTTTTTAAGGCTCTCTGAGCATCTCCCTTTGAACTGGGACAGGTTTCTCCTCATTTTTCACTACTGTCCTCTCCTGGGTGGCCTCCTGAGGTGGGTGAGAAGGGTTTTTCTGAATTGGGGCCTCAGGTGAATAGTGCTAGGCCTGAGGATTCACAGGGTAATGGCATATGTGAACTGAAGAGACCATAGGGGCTGGCCACCCCCAATTCCTTCATGTACAGATGGGGAGACTGAGGCCTATGATGGGCAGGACCTGCCTGTGGTCATTCAAGTCAATAACGACGCCAGGCCTAGAACCTACCAAGGGCTTTCCCTCTGCACTGTGTTGTCCCAACAAAACACATTATAGGCCCTCCTCCCGTGTAGTGCTCTGCGGACGAGGGGGCGTGGCTTGAAATTGGCACCGCCCTTTTGGAGGGTGGTTTTAGGATACCAACATTTAACATGCGCCAGTCTGTTGCCCCAGTTTCCAGTCTGTAAATTCACGGTATAGAAATATTTTGACAAGCTTTGTAACTGCAGCCATTGAGTGATAATAGTGGGAAACTGAAAGCAGTAACGGCAGTGTCCCTCAGCAGGGGATCGAGTGGGTGTGTGGCCCCTTGTCACTATGGAATGCAGTGCAGCTGTTAAAAAATGAGGTCAGGGGCGCCTGGGTGGCTTAGTCGGTTGAGCGTCCGACTTTCGCTTAGGTNCGTCGGAAAGTGAAATATGACCTCTTTATGCAGTACGATGCCCTTTGGGGGAACTTTTTTTCCTTTGTCTGCAGGAAAGCCTGGGTAGATGCCATGCTGTCTGTAGTAACTTCCAGAGGTAGGAGATAGTAAGGAGCCTCACACTCTAGTTTTATTCAGGAACGTTTGCCTTTTTTTAAATGGTGTATCTGCATTATTATTATTATTATTTTTATTTATTTTGAGAGGGTGAGGAGGGGCAGAGAGAGAGGGTGAGAGAATCCCAAGCAGATTCCGCTCTGCCAGCTCAGAGCCCGAAACAGGGCTCGGTCTCATGATCCGTGAGATTATGACCTGAGCCAAAATCAAGAGTTGGACACTTAACCGACTGAGCCACCCATGTGCCCTGGCTTTTACATTTTTAAGGGATTGTAAAAGCAGTACACACAGAGAAGAATATGCAGCCGAGTCTATGTGGCCCCCAAATGCCTAAAACATGTGTTCTGGCCCTTTATCGGAAGAGTCTGCCGACATCTGCTATGGAGGAAAGGCGACAGTGATTGTGAATAAGAATTTTGTAGCCTGAACTCTTTCTTGCTCTGACTGGGATGGTCTCTGCTTCCTCCCCACAACCCAAATTCCCTCTTCCTGCAGGAGTTGAGTTTGACATTGACCTACCCAACAAGAAGGTTTGCATCAACTCTGAGCACACTGTGGACCTTCTGCTGGAGACCTTGCAAAAAACAGGAAAAGCTGTTTCCTACCTCGGCCCCAAGTAGCGAGGGCCTGGACCCCTGGGCCCAAGATGGACCAAAGGGGGCAGGTGGGTGAGGTCCCTTGTACAAAATACTTCATTATCTAATGCAAATCATAAGTTCTGGGAATCCTTAACAGCCTCCCTAGAGCACACGGAGCACTGGGTTATGTGTGTCTCCCAGGGTCCCTTTTAGGAGTTGGGAAGTGCATCTCGTGACCGGTAGGGTTTAAGTAGAGGGCATATCCTGAGTAATGCTTTGATAAACTGTCCCATCTGAGAGGACACTTGTGCTCCTGTGCGCTGACCAGGTAAGTTAATGCAACTTGGTTTCTCTTCCCTCTCGGAACCGCTATCAGCTTCCTGAGCATGCCCTCTGCCTGGCTGAGTGCAAAAACAATCCTCAGGTCCAAGCTGGATGTCCCCTTTAATTTTACACAATCCAGAGGGGCACGTAAGTGGCACTGTGCCAGAACCGTTCACTGTGGAACCAGGAAACGGACCTTACTTATGGGCCGACGCTGCTTCCTTGTGCCCAGCCATGGCCTCAGAATCCTCTGCAGCGCAGCCCTCCCTAGCTGTCACTGCCCAGGTGCAGCGCCTTTGATGTTTCAGTCACAGTGATTGCCACGTCCCTGATGTGGGTCAGTGCTCTCAGTGCCACTGAGAAACGTAAGGCCTGGAGAGGGGACGTGACGTGATCACAGCCACACACAGGCGAGTAGCAGAGGCAGGATGAGAGGCATGCCAAATCAGAGAAGTTATTTTTTAATAGAAGTTATGTTTTATTTGAAAGAGAGAGAGAGCGAGAGAGCATGTGAGCGCACAGGGCTGGGGGCAGAGAGAAAGAGAGAGAGACAGAGAGAATCTTAAGCAGGCTCCACCTTTCAGGACAGAGCCCAATGATGAGTGGCTCAAATTCATGAGCTGTGAGATCATGACCTGAGCTGAAACCAAGAGTCAAATGTGCAGTGGGACTGAGCCACCCAGGTGCTGCTAAAGTGTGCCATTTAGTGGCATCCACTGCGTTCGGGATGTTTGCAAGTCTCTGGTTTCAAAGCTTTATGACCCCAGAAAAACACCCCAAACTCATTAAGTTGTCACTCTACATGGTCCCTCTCCCAGCCCCTGGGAACCCCAAATCTGCATTCTGCATCTGTGGATTTGCCTATTCGGAATAGAATATGAAGGGTGCCTGGGTGGCTCAGTCAGTTGGGTGTTTGTTTGTCATTTGGTTTCGGCCCCAGATCATGATCTTGTGGATCGTGAGTTCGAGCCCACCACCAGGCTCTGTACTGGGAGTGCAGAGCCTGCCTGGGATCCTCTCCTTTCCCTGCCCCTCTGGTTTGCACACTCTCTCAAAATAAATAAATAAACTTAAAAAAAATAAATAAAAGGGAATCAGAATTTCAATTAGTGTAATATTTTCAGGATTCATTTGAGCTGTAGCATGTATCAGTACTTTATTCCTTTCTATGGCTGAATAATTGAATAATTCTCTTAGTTTTAAATTAATTTATTTATCTTTGCTTGCTTTATTATGGAAGTTTTAAATGTATGAGTAGGAAAATAAATCCCTATGTACCCATCACCCAGAACCAACTATAAGTCATTACAGCCATTGTCTCATCTATGCTCTCCTCCCCACCCCCCATTTTGGAGCAAATTCTAGATAGCGGCTAATTTTATCGGGGCATATATCAGGAAGCACATGTAATTTGGAAAGGCTCCTGCAGACTCAGATGCACGTCAGTTGGTGAGAATCACCGATCAAGTGAGCTTTACCCCACACATCCCTGCAGCATTTGCCTCAGTCCGTTTTAAGAGGCTTTCCAGTGAGGGATTTGAAGCCAGGTTTGGGAATCAGAGAGAGCATTTCTTAAACAATTTGTTATGTTTATTTTTGAGAGAGAGAGAGAGAGAGTAGGGGGAGGGGCAGAGAGAGAGCGAGAAAGAGAAAGAATCTGAAGCAGGCTCCAGGCTCTGAGCTGTCAGCACAGAGTAAGATGCAGGGGTCGAACCCACAAACCGTGAGATCATGACTTGAGCTAAAATTGGATGCTCAACCGACAGAGTCACCCAGGCGCCCCAGCATTTTTTGGTTATGAAGTCACCTTGACTATCTGTTCTTTGGCAGATTTGTTTGCTTGTGATTTTGTTCATTGCCTTCTCAATGTGAACCGAAAAAGGACAGGGAGTCCATCCCAGCAGCCCGGGAAGTTCCCCCAGAAGAAGGCCTCGGTGGTGATTGGCTGAGTCAGATTAATGGGTTCCAGCCAACCGGGAATAACAGGCTTGGTGGGCGTGGCGTGCCCCTCCCATAGCTGCCTCTTCGTGAACCTCTACTGCTTTTGCAATGCCACCATATGCACAGCAGATGGCACTCTTGCTCCACCTAATGTCTCATCTCTTCCAGGCGTCTGATCCTCTCCTGCCTTGCGGACAGACCAGGGGCCTGGCAGTCCTTCTCAGCAATGGGAGTTCCCACAGAGACCCTCACCTGCCCTGCTCCTCCCTAGCTTCCCTGCAATAAAATCGAGCCGCATTGGTTGGAAGTGTTGTTTCTTGCAATGTCTGCATGTTGCTTCCTCACGTGCTGTGAAAAGGTAATTACAGTACTTGGGTTGGAGTCCTAAGAACTCCCACAGAGAGCAAGAGGCCTGGCAGATGCTGATTCTTTGCTCTGTGATCTTTGGCAAGTCACTTCCCCTCTCTGGGCTTCACTTTTCCTCATCTATAAAATGAAGATGTTGGACCAGATTGGTGATACCCTTTGTTTTCAATATTTTGAAAGACTTGTGTCTCTCCTCAAGTGCATTGCATTTCAGGGATGTTAAGTATTAACCAGTAGTTAGAATAGTGGGTAGAGGCTCGAAGACAAACTGCCTGAGATAGAGTCCAAGCTCCAGTACCTCTCAGCTGGACTACTTAAACTTCTCGCATAAAGTGTAATAATCTGCTACAAATGGTGGGTGTGTGGATTAAAAGGGGTGACGGGTGTACATCACCTCAAGTAGCGCTCACCAGTTAGACAGTAAACTGTTTGTTTGTTTTGAGAGAGAGAACAAGCAAGGGAAGGACAGAGGAGAGAGCAAGAATCCCAAGCAGGCTCCGCACTGTCAGTGCAGAGCCTGTTATGGGACTCGATCCCACAACCCTGGGATCATGACCTTAGCCAATATCAAGAGTCTGGCGCCTAATCGATGGAGCCACACCAGTGCCCCAATAGTGAACATTTTTTTATTCACTCATTTGTGTATATTTCATTAATCACAGATCTGTAGAAATGGCAGTTAGAATTCCAGTCACCCTAAAAATTAGTGTCTGACAGAATTCGTTCCATTATATCAAAACGAGGGAATGTTTTAGTGTGTGCAGATTTTATTAAAAAAATACATTTCTGTACATGTCTCAAACTCTTAAGCATTACTGAGTATCTCGAAGAGCTTTTGGCTATGCAGTTTGTGCAATATTAGAAATTAGAACAAATTTGTGAAATGCAAGAGAACAAAAGCCCACCTCCCGTTAGCCTTTGGGATGAGATGAAGCCATTGCACTTCATTCAGGTTCTGGAAAATTTCACTGTATGATTGTAAGTGAAAGAGAAGAAGGCATCCCTCCCTCTTTACCTCTGGAAAGCGTCTTGGGTAACACATGTTGGGGATGGCTTTAACCATTCATGGAGCACTCATGGATGAGACCCAGCTGTGACCTTAGATCAGTTACCTGATCTCCTCGGAGGCAGTTTCGTCCTCTGCACACTCATGATGCCTCAGGGATCTTGGTAGCCAGAGAGAAGACTTTGTTGCAACTCTAGACTGTGTGATTGCAAAATGTTGGTCCCATTATGAAGTTATTAAACAAGTCTCCACCATTTCTGCCTTTGTGGCCCTCAGCCCAGGGCCTCTGCCAACCCTCATGGTATCTGGCTCTTTGACCACCAGATGGCAGTGCTATTTGGGTTTGCCCTTCAGAAGTTTAATACCCATCCTGTGGGTTCTAGGGGGATTAACCTGAGGGTTTTTTCATTTTCCCAGTCTCCCGGGAGACCAGGTTCAGGCTGGCGCCCATTGGGAACACCCCAGGATTGAGTCACCACTGCTGCTCAGGACGAGTGGCCCCTGGGGGAGTTCTTCCCCACCCCAATCTCCAGCTGAGGCCCTCGGGTTCCTGAGGCTCCAGAGGAGCTGGGGAAGCGGCCACGCCCGCCAGCAGCCCAGCTGGCGTCCATGGAGCAAGTAAGATCACATAGCAGAGTGCGGGCCTCTGCAGGGATGGGGGTGGGGAGCCGATGTGTCTACATGCTGCTGGGGCGCTTCCTTCAGCGCCTGCCCCCACAGCCCTCGGTGTAGCCGCCGGACCACACTCCTGTGTCCCCTAGGGGTCCAGCTTGCGTCAGTGCTGCCCCACCCCCACCCTGTCTCCATGTACAAATTCCTTTCCCTCCCTTACATACCACAGCCTCCACAAAACCTCTCCACAACTGGAAGTAATTTATTTCTTCTCTTGGCCTTCACAGCATTTATCCCACCAGCTTCAGTGTTTTGACAAAGCTTTTTGTCCACGTGTCTTTCCTGCCCTCAAGGATCAGGCCAAGTGCAGAAAAGGCACCCAGGGGATATTTGATGGCTGTGGAATAGGTGCCCTGGGGGGAATATTTATTGTGTGCCATGCGCTCACATTAATGTCATTCTGTCCTCTCTGATCCACATGAGACAGGGGACTAGTTCAGACCCTGAACTACACTAGGAGTGTAGGAGATGCTGAGTTAATCTTTCAGAGGAGAGGATTGCCTGGTCTAGTCCTTTTCAGCAGGTTTGCATTTTGGTCAAGGACCCGGGTTGTGAGTACAGCAGGCTGGTGTGACCTCTGGGAGTTCCCAGTGACCGTCATTGTCACTGTATCTGGTATCAACGGGGTAAAGCTCCCAGCAACTCCGTGGTCAACGTGCCCATCCCGTGGCCAAAGCCTTGGTGTGTCCAGTGCTGACAGAGCCCACAGCTACAGAGAAGCCATCTGCCCCTCAGGTGCTGGAGGCAGACAGGGGGCTGGGCCTGAGTGAGGCATCCCCCATGGAGGTGTGGGCCATGGAGGGAGCCCCTCCATGTGCTGAGGGAGCTCAAGCAAGTCACCTGTCTCTGCCTCCTGTTAAACACAAGATATTTACTTTTGAGTGTTTTTTGAAAACACAGCTTTATTGAGGTATAATTCCATTCAATAAATTGGCACACATTTTAAGTGTATGATTTTTTTTTAAAGTGTATTTATTTATTTAGAGAGTGGGGGATGGACAGAGAGAGGGAGAGAGAATCCCAAGCAAGCTCCGTGCTATCAGGGCAGAGACTAATGCAGGGCTCAATCTCATGAACCGTGAGATCATGACCTGGGCCCAAATCAAGATTTGGATGCTCTCTCTTTTTTTTTTTTTTTTCTTCCACATTTCATTTCATTTCGTTTCATTTCATCACAGGAAGTGTACTCTTTAATTCCCATCCCCTGTGTCACCCATCCCCCCAACCCACCACCCCTCTGGTAACCATCAGTTTGTTTCTTGGTTTCTCTCTCTCTCTCTCCTTTCCTTTTCTTCTTTTTTCTTTTCTTTTATGATGCTCAAGTTGGATGCTTAACTAAGCTACCCAGGAGCCCCTTACGTGTATGATTTTTTCACACACTCATGAAACCATCACCACAACCAAGATAGAGACTGTATCACCTCAGAAGTTTCCCTCAGGTCCCTTGGTGATCCCTCCCACCCCTCTCTCCACCCCAAGCAATTACCATTCTGCTTTCTGTCACAATTACTGTAGTTTAAAATTTCTAGACTTTTATATAAATGCAATCGTATGGTATATACTCATTTTTGTCTGGCTCCTTCCACTCAACATGATTATTTTGAAATTCATCTGTGTTATTATGGGCATCAATAGCTCATTTCTCTTTATCACCAAGTAGTAAGCATTCCATTGTAGGGCTGTACCACAAGCCATGAATGGCTATTCATTCACCTGTTGATGGGCATTTGGCTTGTTTCCATTTTTTTTTTTTTAAATATTTTTATTTATCTCTAGGAGAGAGAGAGACAGCGTGAGCAGGGGAGGGTCAGAGAGAGAGGGAGTCACAGACTGAAACAGGCTCCAGGCTCTGAGCTGGCAGTCAGCACAGAGCCCAACGCGGGGCTCGAACCCACGAACCGCGAGATCATGACCTAAGCGAAAGTGGGACGCTTAACCGACTAAGCCACCCAGGCACCCCCTTGTTTCCAATTTTTTTAAACTGCTCTCTTGTGCTGGCAAGGTTCCCCAAGGGCTCTATAATGCACAAGGAAGAGCCTCAGTGGGCTGGACTCTTCCAACCCAAAACACCCAGACCCAAATCAAGGCAGCCCAAGTCATGGTTTCATCAACTTGACTTCCTCCTACATCCTCTGGACTTCAGCAAATCTGGATTCAAATTCTCCCTCCACCACCCAATAACCATGTAACATTGGGAAAGCTACTGATTCTTTGGTGCAACTGTTTCCTCATCTGTAAAATGGAAACCATAATAGCGTTTAACCCACGTGGCTGTTGTGAGCCTCAAGTAAGATTATCACGTACCAAATGCTTGACGACAGCATTCCACAGATGAAGCTTTTTGTTTGAACAAAAAGTTTCACCACTATACAATTGGAAGTTTAAAAACTGAAATTTGAAAAATGTCAGAAATTTGACCATGGCAGGTTACACAAAGCAAAAACAAAATCTCGGCATTGCACTGTGTGTGCACGCGCGGCTGGTTTGGATCAAGGTTCTTCCTCTCTTGTGTTCTTTAATTAGTGCCAGTCTCTTAAAAACCTCAAGTCTGCAACTTCTGGGGAGTGTCTTTCAGAGATGATTGTAGATTTCCATGTCCTTAGGGGCTGTGGCTACTTAGTTTAAGTGGCTGGAGTTTCCTAATCTGCTACCTAAGATGGGAGGGTCTGCAAATCTGACTGCCTTGAAATAAGATATCAAAGTCTCTGGAAATAAGGATCTATCATCTCATTGGTCTGCTTATCTTGGATTCCCAGCATCCTAATTCTTTTAGAATGATGGTCCACAGACTTGGATAAGAACACAAGCTTTATAGACAACAGGTTCAGTCCCAGCCTGACTGTTTACTAGCTATGCGAACTGGGGCAAGCTGCTTAACTGTCCAGGATTTCAGTTTTCTCATCTGTAAAATAGGAATAATAATAACAATACCTTTTTCTTTTCAATGTTTTTATTTTTGAGAGATAGCACAAGCAGTGGAGAAGCAGAGAGAGGGAGAGACACAGAATCTGAAGCAGATTCTAGGCTCTGAGCTGTCATCACAGAACCTGATGCGGGGCTCGAACTCATGAACTGCAAGATTATGACCTGAGCCAAAGTCAGATGCTCAGCTGACTTAGCCACACAGGTGCCCCAATAATACCTTTGTTCTTTCATTTAAAAATTTTTTTTAATTTTTTTTTTATTTCTGAGAGAGAGAGAGAAACAGCATGAGCAGGGGAGGGTTAGAGAGAGAGGGAGATACAGAATCTGAAGTAAGCTCCAGACTCTGAGCTGGCAGTCAGCACAGAGCCCGATGCAGGGCTCAAACTCATGAACCATGAGATCATGACCTGAGCCGAAGTCAGGTGCTTAACTGACTGAACCACCCAGGAGCCCCAATACCTTTGTTCTTAAAGTGAGGTAATGCACACACCCAAAGCTGCTCAGCTTGGCTGTGGTTATCATTGCAGGATCTTAGGGAAGGAGAAGACCTGGTTGATCATCTAACCCAAAGTCCACATCCCTTCCCTCTGATGAGTGGCCCCGAGCCGTAGCCTACACACCAGCCCTATGGGGGAGCACCAGCAGCCACTTGCTCTGCTCTGGACAGCTCTGTGAGGGAAGGTTTTGGTGTTGAACCCACCCTTATGTCCCTGGCACTTCTCATGACTGGAGCTTGGTTAGTCCTGCCATGTGGGACATCAGTCTATCTGTCCCCTGTGGTGGCTCCTCAGAGACAGAACATGCTTTTCCTTTCTGATCCCTACCACTCTTCCCTGTCCTTCTTCAGGAGCAGGTTCCCACATTCCCTCCTCAGCCTCTTCTAAGGGACAGAGCTGGAGTTATCAGACCACCTGATCACTAACCTCTTCATTGAGGCCTTCCTTTTTCTCAGTGGAAGCTGAGAAAACATGAAAAAGGCCAAACAGCTCTGGACCCCGCCGACCCTATGGCAGCCCGCTTGGCTCCCAGCTCAGCGTGGGAAGAGCTGGACTGAGGGGAGAGCATGCGTTCCTCTAATAGAGGGAATCTGGACAAGTTACTCAATCTCCCCTCATCTGGGAGACGTGGCCCGGATGGCACCCACTTCATAGGTGATGTGCACAAAGTGCCCAGCGCACGGTAGACCCTCAACCACTGCATCTCAAAATTCACATTTTTGAGGACGTGTCCCTGAATCCTACCACTCCGTAAAAGGGCTGGGCCTGCCCAGTCCAGTCACCCAACAGCAGACCTGGCCCCAGCTCTGCCGGATCACTGCCCTTCCCAGGCTCTAATTTGGAAATAGCCTTAACCCAGGCAGTCGTTTGTGGGTCTCTAACTCCTTTTTTGCTCTAAACAGAAGCTGTGGTTTCCTTTATGTTCTTGGTAATTAGAGAGGCCAGAAAAGCCATTGAGATGGTAAGAAGAGCTAGAGGGAGAGGTGAAGCCTTCTGGTCAACAGCTGGGCTATTAGTAAAGTTTTGGGAGGGTCAAAAGTTATATGAAGATTTTCTTTTTTTTTTTTTAATATATATTTTTTATTTATTTCTAGGAGAGAGAGAGCGTGAGCAGGGGAGGGTCAGAGAGAGAGGGAGATACAGACTCTGAAATTGGCTCCAGGCTCTGAGCTGGCAGTCAGCACAGAGCCCGACGCGGGGCTTGAATCCACGAACCGCGAGATCATGACCTAAGCGAAAGTCGGACGCTCAACCGACTAAGCCACCCAGGCGCCCCATTATATGAAGATTTTCAGCTGTGCAGGGGGTTGGTGTCCCAGCCCCCACGCTGTTCACAGGTCAACTGTCTATGTAAGGAAACATAAATGGTTTCCCCATCAGCAAATTAGAGATCGTTGCATTTACATCACAGGGTGGCTCTGAGGATGAAACAAGATAGTGCGTGTACATCATTTCCCCCAGTGGCTGGTGTGTAGAAAGCATGCAACAAGCATTAACCATCTTATTAGTAGTGATGTTTTATGACGTGCTTTCACTAAAGAGTCACGGCCACACCTTCATCTCCAATGTCTGTTATCTGGGGCTGCTTCTGCACTGTATTGGCCGAGCTAAAGAGTTGCAACAATGAGCATATGACCCACAAAGCCTAAAATGTTCACTGTCTTGCCCTTTCCAGAAAAATGTGTTGATTCATGATGTAGATCACTGATCTCAAGCCGTCCTCTATGGATATCTAAGGTTCCATGCAGGTACCTCGGGAAAATGGGAGTGGCAGATGGTGGGCATCTTTCTACAGAGACTAATCCCTTATTTGTTAAAATTAACTAGTTGTTTTTTTTTTTTTTTTTTTTACCAAACACTTAAGGAAGAAATTATGCCACTTCTCTACAATTTCTCTTAGAGGATGAAAACAGAAGGAATACTCTAATTCATACTCTGAAGCTAGCAATACCCTATCACCAAAACCAGACAGACATTACCAGGAAAGAAAATTCTAGACCAATATTTCTTATGACCAGAGAAACTGTCAATAAACTAGAATAGAGGGGAACACCTCACCTGATAAATAATATCCACAAAAAACCTAGAGCAAATCAATAGCGAGAAACTTGAAGCTTTCCCACTAAGATCAATTACGGGATAAGGGGGTCCCCTCTCACCACTGCTTTCCCACACTCTACAGAAAGTTCTTGATTATACTATAAGACAAGGAAAGGAAATGAAAGGTACACAGGGGCACCTGGGTGGTTCAGTCAGTTCAGCGTCTGACTCTTTGATTTCAGCTCAGGTCACGATCTCATTGTTTGTGAGTTCGAGCCCTGTGTGGAGCTCTAAGCTGATGGCGGGGAGCCAGCTTGGGATTCTCTGAATCCTTCTCTCTCTGCCCCTCCCCTGGCTGCTCTCTCTCTCTCCCAAAATAAATAATAATTAAAAAAACATTAAACAAAGAAAATCCAAAAGAGTTGGGGTTCAGAGAACTCCAGGTTGGGGAACACATCCAGGTACCCGGAAGGCGGGCACCCCAGCTCCTCAGAGACAGAAGCCCCTGCACCTGGGATGCTCCCAGCTCTCATCCTGTGTCTCTCTACATCTGGCTCTGCAAATGCATCCTTTATCATTTCCTTTAATAAACTGGAAAACATGAAAACGTGTTTCTCTGAGATCGTTGAGCTATTGCTGTGAATAAATCATCACATCCGGAGAGGAGGGAGTAACGACAACCTCCCAATTTGTAGCCAAGTCAGATGAAAGTTGTGGGCAAACCTGGGAGTCGACGCGGATCTGTTCCTGGGGACTGGCACTTGAGTTGGGGGGGTGGCTTGTAGGACTGGGTCCTAGACCTGTGGGATCTGATACTGTCTCCGGATAATGTCAGAATTGAGTTACATTGGAGGACACTCAGCTGGTGTCACAGAATTGCTTGTTGTGGGGAGACACACACACACACACACACACACACACATCTGATGAACAGAAGTGTTCAAAGTGTTCTGTGTGAAAGCAGAGGAGAAAAACACAGGAAGGGAACTGGAGGGCTGTCCAGTACAACCATCTATGGCAAAGTGTTAAGGTTTGTCAAAGCTAGCACGTAGATAAAAAGATATTAACTTTATTATTCTGTATATTTTCTTTGTATGCTTGACATATTTCATAAATTAAAAGAAAAAGGACTTGATGTGTAACCGTGGAAAATATTGCCAACAGTTCAAAAGGCTGTACAACGGAGAACTAAATACCTGTCCATTTCAGATCTGTGATCCTCCTCAGAAACACTGACTGTTATCAGTTTCATGTGCATCTTTCCGGAGCAGCCTGCAAATGCACACTTTAACATCTGAAAGAGCTGTTCTCCTTGGAAGCATACACACGCACACGCCTACATCCTTACACACCTAGATGTCTGATCTTATTCACCCACGTGGGAAGCAGACCTGCACACTGAAGCCTTCCATTTGGAAAGTCTACCTTGTGCCCCTTGATTCTGGACACTCACTCGAAACCATTCTTTGTTTTCTCTGTCAGTGGACCTGAACCTATCTTGTGTGCCTTTTCCAATTGGTGATTAACATGGGTCTCTCTTATTAACTAGGGTCAGCTTCTCTGGAGAATGACTGCTTATCTCTTTGAAGCATCCTCCTCAGGTTCCCTAGAATGAAATTTTCATATGCCAAACAACCCATATTTTAAGTCAGTCCATCCCAAACGTGTCCTTAAAATTTGGTGAAAATCCGTCCAGCCATTTTCTTATGACACGGTACATAAATAGACAAGAGATCACAAACTTCCCTTTATCACATGAACAAATCCCCTGCTCTGACTTTTAGGGGAAGAGAGAGAGAGAATTTACAAAATGAGAACACATTTGACACACTGTCCGTACCCTGCCTTTTTTTTTTTTTTTTAACCTACTTATCACTATATTGGAGATGGGTTTGTGTTTCCTATCAGGCCACACAGTTTTGCCTTTGTGTTTATAGTATAAATACTAGTTCAGTTTCATTTGTGAATGTACTGGGGACTAAATTCATAATCTTTTCTTTCTAAAATAAAGTCTTAATTTCTGTTAAGTGTAAGGTGACCAACGCATCTTTTTGCTTGGGGTTTTCTGTTTTATCACTTAAAGTCCTGTGTCCTGGAGTTCTGGGCAAAGTGAAATGTTTGGTCACCATGCTGAAGTACCATGTGGAACCGTAGACAAATTTGAATAGGAGGTAACAGCACAAGAATCTGAAGCAGGCTCCAGGCTCTCAGCTATCAGCACAGAGCCTGATGCCAGACTCGAAACCATGAACTGTGAGATCATGACCTGAGCTGAAGTTGGGCACTTAACTGACCGAGCCATCCAGGTGCCCCTATTTTTTATTTATTTTGAGAGAGAGAGAGAGAGAGAGAGTGAATAAATAGGGGAGGGGCCGAGAGAGAGGGAGAGAGGATCCCCTCTGTCAGCATGGAGCCCGACTTGGGGGCTCGAACTCACGAACTGTGAGATTATGACTTGAGCTGAAATCAAAAGTTGGATGCTTAATCGGCTAAGCCACCGAGGTGCCCCCTAAAATGAAATTGTTAACCAAATATTGTCCATACAGGATAAGGATTTTCCTAGGGCTTTTGCTAGAGTTGGGGGTTGCCTCACACTTTTAGGTGGCTGTGTAGTATTTCAGGGTATGACTTCACTATAATTTTATTAAGCCTGCTTCCTGCTAACGGACATTTTGTTTCTTTCTAGTATTTTGCTGGAATAAACAAGTCTTCCATAAACGTCCTTACTTATTTGTTCTATAAACTGGTAAATTCCGCACAAGAAATTTGTTTTGAAAATAAGGCTTTCCTCCTAAAAACAAAACTCATCACGCCACAAGATTAAAGACTCTTTCATCTTGGGCCTTCTGTGAGTCTCTTTTTCTTCAGGTGACTGACTGGGCTAAGGATGAGTTAAAATGGGTTGGCAGCCAAGGTCTGGGAAGGAAGCCCAGGCACAGGAGAGGCTCCTGGGGTGCGTGAGGGAGAAAAACAGCCCAGTGCTGTGCTTCCCAGCTTGGAGGGGGTGTTTATCAAGGCCAGTGGGAGAGGAGTTGGCCAGACTTCGAGGGGTCCAGTGTTGGCCGGGAGTAGGGTTGAGAGACTGGAGCCATTCAGCTGTGTTCCAAAAAGAGCAGGGAGAGGAAGGGAAAACTAGCCCAGACACACACTGGGTGGCTGCCGGCTGGCCAGGGCTCTTGGTACAGCAAGCGTGGTGCCAGGTGGTGGGGCCCAGCCAGCGGTCCCCCGGGACCCCACCCCTGACTGCGCAGGGTTAGGGCAGTCCCGCAAGTGCTTCTTGGGGCTATCAGGAATGGAGCTTTATGGAGTATGGGGTAATTCAGTACTTTTCCAGAGAGATGGGCTACGTGGGCCAGAAAGGTGATTCTTCTCCCCATGTGTTATGTGTGATACGTGTGTACTAACGGATCCTTTATCCTTCAAAGGGGCTGTAGCATCACTCGCCCAACTGTTCTGTGCAGAAAGCTGTGAGTGAAACACCAGATCCAAAAGTCAAAAAAGTTCTGGAAAAGTCGGTCAAAATCAAGCAGAATTCTTCACTGTGGGAATTCTCAGAGCCTTCAATATGCTAACACTGTACTTCCTGACCCTTCAAAAAGGAGATAAAGTATACATTGTTTTCCAAATGTTGAGTCCCTGGAACATCCCCTGCCCCCCACCCCCCACCCCGGGGAACACAGAATAACATCTTTGCTAAATGGCGTCTGCTAATTCTAATCCATCGGAAAAGGCAGAAGCCAATAGGCCTACCTGTAAACCATCCAAGAATATAAGACAGAGAGGGCTGTGGAATGTGGCTGATGAGAGCTAGCAGATGCTGCCATGTCCGACCCAAAAGTGTGATGGGCATCTTTCACAACATACAGTGATTGGCTTTCAGGAGCATGACAAATCCCCCCGGAACTGAGGTAGGGGCAGCCCCATGCTGGTCAGAACAATTGAGGGAAGACAGCAGAAGAACTTAACTTGCTCCAGCCTACATCTCTGCATCTCACTTCTTCTGGTCACAGAGATTCAGCAACATCTTTCCCCACAGTGATCTCTGGGGCTTCTGTGTGTCAGGCTCGGCGCTCACAGCACCATGGGTGACATGCCCCAGTTCATTCTATTGTCATCTCCATTGTGTGGCTGTGTCTTTGACCCCCACCTTTGTTGGTGCATTTTTTTTTTTTTAGGTTAAAATGCAAAGCCATCTGGGAGGAACTATTTCCAGGGTCCTTAGCAACCTCTCTGCCCTGAGATTTATGTGGAAAGAGCCAGGTTTGGTGTTGGAGGATGGAATGTCCTGTAGTAGAGGCTGTGTTCGCAAATCTTTCCCATCCCTGAGTCACTGGGTTAGGCTGGTGCCTTGTATCTGGGGTTCCTTCTCCTGGAAAGAACTCGAAAATGAAATGCTACATATAGAGTCAGAGAGAACTTGAGTCTTAGTACACTCTGCCACTAATTTGCTGATTGATATTAGAAAGTCCTTTCCTTTCTGTGAGCCTTACATTCTTCTTTTGTAAAATGAGGTGGTTTAGACTATTAGAAATTAATTACTTTCTAACTTTCTGATCAGAGGAAGACTTCTGTCCAACAAAGTCGTAAGAACCAACCCATCTAAAACTGATAAAAGTGGTGTTTAACCAAAGTGTTTTTAAGGTAATAAGACATCATCATGTTATGTAAGTGTTTATTATCAAAGCTAGGATAGAGGTGCTTTTAGGAGCAAGGAGATGTTGTGATTGGCTAAGGCACACAAAGGGCTTCTTGGGTGACTGCAAATTTCCTGACCTGAGTGGGAATTACAAGTGGTGTTTTCCTTAGAACCTTTCAGCAAACTATAAAAATATTACTAATACATTATAAAAAGTCAATCACAGAGAACACAACTGCTTCAATTAGGTTTAGCTGCAAAAGGCAAAAACTTCATAGTAAAAGTGGCTAAGAAGATAGAAGTTTACGTTTCCTTCATGTAAATGAAGTCTAGGGGAGAGCAGTCTGAGGTGCTCTGTGTAAACAGGTAAGAGTTCAATGATCATCAAAGACCCAAGACTCCTTCTGTCTTTTGTCCACCACCTTCAACACAAAACATCCAATCCAGAGTTCAAGATGGCCGACTGAGCTCCACCGTCTTGTCCACGTTAGATCCCTCCAGCAAGAAGAGGGATGAGAACAGCATGCCCTCTCACTTCAACCCAGAGAAGTAGCACTTACAGCCTTTCCTTACATCCCTTTGACCAAAGTTTAATTACAAGGCCTAGCAGCAAGGGAGGCTGGGAAATGTAGTCTTTAATCTGTTAGGCGTCTGACTGACTTCAGCTCAGGTCATGATCTGACGGTTGGTTCGTTGGTTCGTGAGTATGCGCCCGCATTGGGCTCTCTGCTGTGAACACAGCCTGCTTTGGATCTTCTCTCCCCCTTACTCTCTGTCCCTCCCCCGCTCTCTCTCTCTCTCAAAAAATAAATAAACATTTAAAAATAATCTGGGTGGCCATGGACCCACCCAACTGCAGTTTCTACAATAAATGTAAAAAAGAATGAGTAGATTTAGGGGACAACCAGCAGAATCTGCCACAACATATTAATGGATTTTAGTTTCTGATGTGCTGAAATTAATGAGTGACTCACGTGGGTGTCTTTGCTTCTTTTCAGTCACTGTTTTAAAGATAGCTTAAGGCATACAAAATGAGGTGAATATTAATAGTTTGTGGCACTGCAGGCACACTCCCAGAACACAGCTTAAAAAACCCCTGAACTAGAAACTCCCCAAGGGCTTTTCCAGCTTTGACGTCCTCGAATTCTATGAAAGCCCTGCCCCCTTCTATGAGCTTACAGAGGGCTTTCTCTCCGGGGACTGGCAGGGGACTTCTTGTTACCTTCAGGACTGAGAATTGTGCCCATTGTGTCTTCGGAGTCAGCAGACCTGGCCAAATATCTTGAAAAGCTCTCTGTCACAGCAGCCTTCCCTCTCAGCCTGGGAGTTCCCCAGAGGTGGTGTTGTTTACTCAGGCATTGAAAACTGAGCATTTCAAATCAGGGGCTCTGTGCTGGCTGGGAGTGGCTCAGACTTTCCCTCAAGATTTTCAGAGATCTTTATAATAGAAGGGACCACCTTTGGTTCAACCCTTTCATTTTTCAGAGGAGGAAGCAGGGATCCCGAGAGGTTGCGAGGATTATTTGAAGTCACTAAGCAACCATGGAGTGACTTGTCCTAAAACTTTCCATCACCACTAATTACAATAGCGTGAAGTTAACATACATGTCCTATGTGCCAGGCTCCGCGCATCACAAGCAAGACCTCATTTAATACTCACACAACCTCTGAGAGATAGGTACAATTTATTTTTTGGTCATTTTATAGATCAAATTTGCCCAAGGCTTCACTGTTACTTGGTGTGGATCAGAATTTGAACCTAGGCAGTGCAACTGCGGAGCCCTCACTTTGACCTCTGAGCTAAGAATGGATGCCTTCCGTGGTGTGAAGAGGACCGACATTACTAGGGAGCAGGAGCACTTCATCACCTGGATGAGGCCACTTGGATATTGCATCCGTTCAGACCACTCTTTGCCCCAGATGTAGTTCTGTCATCAGCGGCTTGGTGTCTACTTCTGGATGTCTTGGCACAGGGAATAATGCGCCATGAGGTGTGGATACGGAAATTTCCATCCGTGCAAAAGCCCATGCCCTTAAAAAGATTTAGCATGAGCACCTGTCCTATCTGTCCTCTCCGGGTAAGGCAATCCCTTACTCTCTGGGTGAGGCAATCCTCCAACACTGTGAAGATGACCAAGTGGAGCTTCGACACCTGCCAATGTACTGACTCTAGCTGTCAGTGGGTGGGAGCTCCCCCACCTCTGGACTGAGTGGAAGGTGTTATCACTCACCTTTCCCCTGGGCAAAGACGCTGAGGAATTGTACAGCCTAGGCCTAACGGACAATAGGAAGCTCTCTGGAAAGAAGCGCCCTGGAGTTGCTGTGGAGACCTGAGCTGTTTAGCTCACCCCAGCTCTTTAGGTTTCTCTTTGTCCTCTGGCACAGGAAACTTCTAATCCATTCCAGATGCCAAGGAAGGATGGGATGAGGCCATGAGCCTGAGACACTTTATCTTGGAGAAGTTTCTAGAGAGGCCCAGAGGCTGAAGGTTTGTATTTGTCCTTACTCTGACCACATTTCTGAGAGGAATGTTGGTGGGGGTTGGGCAAGCCAGGCAGCCTGTTCAGAGGACAGTGGGGTTCAGACAGTGAAAGGCCTTCCACAGAACTGACCTGCCTCTGTCCAGAGCATAACCCTGGAAAATCCCAGAGCTTCACATGGCCCAGTCTGTGCGGACTCACAGTGGAAGAAAACAAAGTCCCACCATCACCAGTCATTTAGACGCTCTATAATCTTTACTTCCAGATCTCTAAGAGCATTAAAAGGGATCTATTTAATAATCCACACAAAACTCCATTTCTGTTTCCTCAAATTCCCTCATCTCCTCGATGAGGTTTTGGAGTGGTGGTGGGGGATCAGAGCTGACGGCCAAGAAAGAATTCTTGAAGACGTCTTTGGTGCAAAAAGGTGATTTTATTAAAGCGCGGGGACAGGACCTGTGGGCAGAAAGAGCTGCACCGGGGTTGCGAAGAGTGACTGGTTATATACTATGGAGTTGGGGGAGGTAACATCAAGAGGAAGTTTCCTATTTTTTTTTCTTCAAATTTTATTTAAATTCTAGTTAACATTAGTTTTAGGAGTAGAATTTAGTGATCCATCACTTACATATAACACCCAGTGCTCACCCCTACAAGCGTCCTCCACAATGCCCATCACACATTTTTCCCTCTCCCCCACCTCCCACCAACCCTGAGTTCTCTGTATTTAAGAGTTTCTTATAGTTTGCCTCCCTCTCTCTCTTTGTAACTACTTTTCCCCCTTCCCTTCTCCCCCATGTCTTCTGTTAAGTTTCTCAAGTTCCACATATGAGTGAAAACATATGGTATCTGTCTTTCTCTGACAGACTTATTTCACTTAAAATAATACCCTCCAGTCCCATCCACATTGCTGCAAATGGCAGGATTTCATTCTTTTTCATTGTCAGGTAGTATTCCATTGTATACATAAACTACATCGTCTTTACCCACTCATCAGTTGATGGACATTTAGGCTCTTTCCATAATTTGGCTATTGTTGAAAGTGCTGCTGTAAACTTTGGGGTACATGTGCCCCTATGCATCAGAACTCCTGTATCCTTTGGATAAATTCCTAGCAGAGCTATTGCTGGATCATAGAGTAGTTCTATTTTTAATTTTTTGAGGAACCTCCACACTGTTTTCCAGAGCAGCTGCACCAGTTGCATTCCCACCAGTGCAAGAGGGTTCCTATTTCTCCACATCCACGCCAGCATCTGTTGTTTCCTGTGTTGTTAATTTTAACCACTCTGACTGGTGTAAGGTGGTATCAAGAGGAAGTTTCTTAAAGGGGTTTTCATATGCTAAAGTTAACTACTGGAGATTACTGGAGGCCTAGCTCTAGTCAAGCTTAGGTTGTTTTCCCCTGGAGCAAAGCACTGTAATGGTCCTAAGATATTTGTAAACTGCTGGAGACCCTTATTAGTTTAACCATTTGTTTTCTGTCCTTTCCTTTGTTCTTGGGCAGCCAGAAGTGCCTGAGGAATGTCGTACACCCCACCTGGGGGTGGGGCTGGGGTTGAGGGTTGCTAGCTTGTATTTTGCCCTCAGCTTACCTTTTTGTCCCTCATCTTCAGTCTTGTTGCCTAACTGCCCGGAAACTGCAAAACCCCACACCTGGGACCTGTGGGTTTTTGTCTCTTTCTTCCTTCCTACTAAGTAAGAAAAAAAATTTTTTTAGTACTTTTTATTTTGAACTACTCAGAGGTCCCATGTACCCTTTACCCAGTCTCCCGCAATGGTTACATCTTCCATAATTCTGTCCTATTAAATTTTAATAGCTCACCTAATCCTTGCAACAATTCCATGAGATCACTATTCTTGTGACCGTTTTACCTAAGAAGAAACTGAGTCCTGGAAAAATTAAATACACGGTTCACAATTGCCAGCAATGTGGTGGAGAATCAGGACTTAGATTCAGATTTCTTGACTCCAAAGTTTGTCCATATTTTCATTCATTCTTATTCTTCCCCCATCCCCTCCCTGACCCTCTCCAGGAAAAAGGAAAAGTCCTGAAGAGGCCCAGCAACTGAAAGAATGCAGCTCTTCACATGGTGCAGACGAGGAAGGGCCAGACTGCTGAAAGTTGGAGGAGCCTCCCCTACATAGCTTGCCTGTAGAGTCATCAAAATATGCTGGCGACCCAGACAGCTGCTCCAGACACTGCTTTAGATCCTTTCCGAAGCTGGAACAAATCTTCTCTCCCAAATCCAGCTCTTTGCCAGGCGTCTTTCTTCCTCTCCCCCACCCCCACCTCTGCTTTGATGTTTCTCTGAAGCCAGAGGGTGAGGCTCCAGTGCCAGGATGTAACGTCATCTCCTTTCTGGTAAAGGTAGGACTGCGGCTCACCTTGTCCCCTAGACATGCGAAACGGCTGTACACCTGCCGAATAATCGTGAGAGCTCCTCAGAGCCAGAACACTGGTTTCTTCTCTTGAAAGTGGCAGAAAACCCAACCCAAAAGAGCATACGCCAAAGGGGACGGATTGGCTCCTGCTAACGAAAAGTCCAGGAGTTGGGCCGTAGAGCACACACGGATTGCGCTCGGCTCCATGTCTCAGAAACTTGATTCCAAAGCTTTGGTCTCACTTTGCAAACCCAACTGGCCATGATGTAGAGTAGGAACAGCCAACGGGGCCGCTGCGGCTCCTTCTGCCCGCCTTCCCCCATGGCTTCCATGCTCCTGCTCCTCTATTTCCAGTCTCAGGTCTGCAGTCCAGAAGGAAGGGAACAAAGGGCGAAAGTCTCCCTCCTTCCACAAGCTTCCTCAGAAGCCCCAGGCACGGACTTCTGCTGCAGATCATTGGCCAGAGCCAGGTCCCGTGTCCTCCCTGTGCTGCAAAGGAGTCCAGGAAGCTGGGAATTTGGGGTTGGACATAGAGCTCGCTCCCTGAGCAAAACTGAAGGTCTGCTGATTATTCACAAGAGCAGACAAATAGCAGTTTAGGGGCTCAGGCCAATGTCTCTGTCTCTGTCTCTGTGCCTCATTCTGTCTCTGCCTCTCTCCACTTTCTTCTCCTTCATGTTGGCTTCATGCTCACGCAGCCCTCCGTGTGATCTCAGGAAGGCTGCTGCTACTTTGGATCTTACACCCACTCCTAGTCCAGCCCAGGAGGAAAAGCCTAGATTCTGTGTTGTACTCCACCTCGTGTTCCTCCCTGACACAGGTACTGTGGCCGTGGGGGGCGGGGTGGCTTAGCCTAGTCTCATGCTCTTTTTCCAAGCTAAGTCCAGGAGAGGGAAATCAAGGCATGGTTCCCAAAGAAGGGAAAATGGGTGCCAGTGATCCCCAGTCAAATACTACAAGTCGTAAACAAATATTCTACTGCCGAACCTCAGGCACCATTATGTCCAGAGATTCTTAAATCATTGAAGGTGTGTGACAGCTTCCTAAATATTTGATTGAAATTTCCTGTTTTAGATCAGTGGTTCTCAAAGTGTGGTCTAGGGGTTCCTGGGGCTCCCTCTAAGGGTCAAAACTATTTTCATACTACTAAGATGTCATTTGCCTTTGTCATCCTCATTTTCTCGCAAGTGATCAGTGGAGTTTTCCACAGGCTATATGACTTTTGGCTCTGACAACTGCTGGGATGTTGTTTGTATATTCTTGTGTTTTAAAAGGAACTTCGTTGGGGTGCCTGGGTGGCTCAGTTGGTTAAGCGTCCGGCTTCGGCTCAGGTCATGATCTTGCGGGTTGTGGGTTTGAGCCCCTTGTCGGGCTCTGTGCTGACAGCTAACTCAGAGCCTGGAGGCTGCTTCAGATTCTGTATCTCCCTCTCTCTCTGACCCTCCCTTGCTCACGCTGTCTCTCTCTCTCTCAGAAATAAATAAAAACATTAAAAAATAAAAATAAAAAGAACTTCGTTTGGAGTGCCTGGGCAGCTCAGTGGGTCCAACCTCGGCTCACGTCTGGATCTTGCAGTCTGTTAATTTGAGACCCGTGTCAGGCTCTGTGCTTACAGATCGGAGCCTGGAGCCTGCTTTGGATTCTGTGTCTCCCTCTCTCTCTCTGCCTCTCCCCCATTCACTCTCTGTCTCTCTCTCAAAAATAAACATTAAAAAATTTTTTTGTTAAAGTTCTTCATTTTAATTTTGAATACAGTAAATATTGATGTTTATAACCCACTAAGTAAAAGTTCTTTAAGGGCCACAACCATTTTTAAGAAAATAAAGGGGTCCTGAGACCAAAGGTGTGAGAACCATTGTGAAGGGTAGCAGAATATACCTCCCTGTGTCACTTCGGCATGTCTTGAAGTAGCCTCTTCTGCTACCCTTTAGCTGGTTCAGATGTTAAGTTTACTTGGAAATCTTAAATAAGACACTCTTAGATCGTAAATAATGTTACACGACAAATTTTAACACATTCTAGGTCATCATTAGTTTAGCTTTTTTTTTTTTTAATCAGTCGGGTTTAGCTGCAAGTTACAGAAAACCAACAGTAGCAGTGCCTTAATACAAAAATGTGTTTTGTTCTCAAATAAACAAAATTTGGAAGCAGGTCATCAAGGGCGAGAATTGTGGTTCCATGATCATAAGAGACCTAGAGTTACTCTATTTTATTGCTCTGCCACACTCAACTTGGGGGTTAAACTTGATGTTCCAAATAGCTGCTTGACCTTCACCCATCCCAACTGCATTCCGTCAACAAGGCACTTCCAGAAATTTCATGTGGCACCACTGCTTACAGTCTTTGGCCAGAACTTGGTTGTATAGCCTACCTGTGAAGGAGTCTGAGAAATTCCATTTTTCAAATTCTGTCTGTACCATACCCAGTTAAAATAGAGTTTCTCTTCCCAAGAAAGAAGAGTATATAAAATACCAGGGGTCAACTATTAGGTTAACTTTTTTATGCACAGACCCTGGAATAGAACTTCTCCTTTATTCTTTGTTAAATTGCAAAACGTCCTGTGTTTCAAAGTGACCTGTTTAAAAATTGTGACCATTTACAACTATATATCTTTAAGGTGATATTTTCTCAATACCAGGCAATAAAAAAAAAATTATTGTTTAGTGAGTTAGATGCTGGGGCTGATTCAAGTCTGCAATTGTCATCCGAAACCTTGCTTCAGTTTCAAGTTATTGTGATCATCAATGCCTATTCTTCTCATTGGCTGGCTTTATTATTATTATTTTTTTTTTACAAATAGTTTATTGTCAAATTAGTTTCCACATGACACCCAGTGCTCATCCCCACAAGTGTCCTCCTCCACGCCCCTCCCCCCCTCCCCCCCACATCCATCAGTCCCCAGTTTTTTCAGCATTCAAGAGTCTCTCATGGTTTGCCTCCCTCCCTTTCCCCCACCATTTCCGCCCTTCTTCTCCCCCTTGTTCCTCCGTCAAGTTCCTCCTAATCCTCCTATACGTGCAAACATATGATATTTGTCCTTCTCTGCCTGACTTATTTCGCTCAGCATAACACCCTCAAGGTCCATCCATGTTGCTACACATGGACAGATTTCATTCTTTCTCATTGCCATGTAGTATTCCATGGTATAGATAAACCACATCTTCTTGATCCATTCATCTGTTGATGGACACTTAGGCTCTTTCCATGTTTTAGCTATTGTGGAGAGTGCTGCTATGAACATTGGGGTACATGTGCTCCTATGCCTCAGCATTTCTGGATCCCTTGGGTAAATTCCTAGCAGTGCTATTGCTGGGTCATAGGGGAGTTCTATTGTTAGTTTTCATTGGCTGGCTTTAAAGCAAAGATAAAACAATATGTTTAAACTAATAAAGTAAACATATTGAGAAAACACTACTTTTATTTATTTTTATAATGAAATTCTGTGTATAATTTCATTTGGAATTGGGGTATATTATTAAAGAGTTTGATAATAATGATCTTCGGAAGGTCCCAAGCTGAAAGGTGTATTTTGTCTATCACTGTACTCTTAAGTATTTTCAATATGAATGTCATGAGACAGGCCAGGTACTTTCTGCTTCACCCCAGGCTCCACCCCATCCTCCTGAATTAAACTTGCCTACTTCACCACATTTTAACATATGCCTGACTTCTGGAGGCAGCTGAAATGCCTATCAGATTATAACAAAGAGGGAAAGGACTTGCCTAAAGTCCAAGAAGGGGTGCCTGCCTGGCTCAGTAGATAGACCATACGACTCTTGATCTCAGGGTCATGAATTCAAGCCCCTCAGTGGGTGTGGAGTCTCCAAAAGAAAAGAAATAGTTAAAGTCCAGCAAGGATTTGTTGAACTTGGGAGAAACCAAGAAGTGGGTAGGTGTTCTTACAGAGAATAATCACTAAAGTATGAATCAAGCTCAGGTCACATAAAAAGATAATGGTGGAAATTATGGTCAGATGTTGGAGAATCTTGGAGATGAGTTGGGAATACTAACCTTGACCATGTAGGTGATAGAAAACTGCTAGATGTCGAATTTTAAAGAGTTTAGAATTGTTAGGGAGCTCCTGGGGATTGCCTCTTTAAATTCAAGAATAAAATCATCTGGTCTGAACATGAGAATAGAGCACTTTAAAATAAGGCAGATAGGGGTGCCTGGGTGGCCTAGTCAATTGAGTGTCCTACTCTTGATTTCAGCTCAGGTCATGATCCCAAGGTGGTGGGATCGAGCCCCACACTGGGCTCTGCACTGAGCATGGAGACTGCTTGAGATTCTCTCTCTCTCTCTCTCTCTCTCTCTCTCTCACACCCCATCTGTCCCCCTCCCCTCTTGAGAGTGCTCTCCCTCTCTCTAAACAAGCAAACAAAAAAACAAGGGAGAGAGAAATGGCCTGGGGTTAGTACTAATGGAGGGAAGGGCTGGGTATGTCTGCCAAGAGATTGGGAAAGTCTTCAAGAAAAACAATGGGGTAGATCTGCTGGGATAGTCATTAGTATTTTAATGAACACATATAATCAAGAATTTGATTGGTTTCTTGACAGTTCCAAGCAAAGTTGCTTGAGCATTCAACCCAGAGAATGACTCAGGAACCATAAATTGAATGAGCAAGTCTACTATTGGGTTTGCTGGGTCCTACAGGGAGGCTGGGAGCAGGGGTTGCAGACAATCAACAAGAATGCACATTCCAGGAAGCATGGGCAAGCCAGGGAGTTGCTTTCTGGATCTGCTGAGCTGGACTGGGTGGACAAGAGGCACTGAAATAACTGCCATTTGTTGAGCCTTTTTTATGTGCCAGGCATTGTGCTAAGCCTTGTACATGAATTATCTCCCTGAATCTTCTTAACTCCTTGTTGTTATATGGGGATAGACAGCATTATCCCTCTTCTACAGGGGAGAAAACGAAATAGAGAGGCTAAAACATTTTTATGGACTAATTCCTATTGATGGGGTTAGTTAAACAGCATAACCAGATTTCTTTGTTATCTCTTCTTGGAGGAAATAGGAAAGTTCCATATGTTTATGCTAGTACTTGCAATGAGATAAGAAAGGCAGAGGGCCGCTGTGTCTTGTCCCTCAGCATCCATAGGCCCTTTCTCCAGCCCCTGAGATTTCCCCTGGGAGACCCCTCCTACCCCTCCCAGCACCTGTGTAGGGTGGGAAGCCTCTAGTGAAGCTGCAGGACAGGAATGCCCCTCAGTCTGGCCAATCAGAGCACCAGGAGGCAACAGCAGCTCTCTTCAACTGTAGTGTAACGCAGGTGATCTGGGGAGGAAGTCAGGGCATTGGGTAGGCAGGAGGCCTGGGAGAAAAACTGCTTCATATTCCTTCCAAAATGTACTGCTAGGCCAGTGTCTATTTTCAAAATAGCTAACATTTTATAGGAAATGGCAGATTGCAGCTGGACCGTAAGCTCTGGGAAGGCAGGGACTATGTCCAGGAACATTGCAAAACAAAGCACAGCCCATAGTAGGTGTTTAATAGAAGACTGTCGATTGACTGGATGAGTTGGTAGGCATCTTGACATGATTGGAAGGATCCAGAGATCTTTCAGTCTGATGCTTTCCATCTCACAAAAGAAACCAAGGCAAGGGGATTCCTGGTAAGACCAATACCCAGTGAGGATTGGGTCCTGGGCCTCCTGCCCTTCAGTCCAGGGCTGTCTTTACAACACCATAGATTCTCAAAGTCAGGGTTTACCACATTTTGTGTTTTGGTGTGAAATTGCACTGAATCCACAGAGTCAGTAAAGTTATCTTTTATTAAAATCTTTTCTAACATTTGTGGTTTTGAGCCCCACATCAGGTTCTGTGCTGACAGCTAGTTCAGAGCCTGGAGCCTGCTTCAGATTCTGTGTCTCCCTCTGTCTGACCCTCCCCTGCTCACACTGTCTCTCTCTCTCTCAGAAATAAATAAAACATTAAAAAAATTTTTTTAAATCTTTTCTAAGCCTTCCCATCACATCAAGGGGGAAGCCTTGAAGCTACTGAACTGCTCACACCTTTCTAGCACTTGCTAATCTTTCTTTGATTTAAAAGCAAGGAGGTCAACTTTCAGCTCAGAGCCTTCACAAGTAACAGAATTAATTTAATTTAATATTTTAATCTTAAAGTTGTATGGAAATGTTCAAGCACACTTCAAGGCAAAGAGAATAATATCATTAACCTTCCAGGTACACATCACCCAACTTCAGTGACCATCAACATTTTAGCAAACTTATTTTACATACCCACCTCCATCACACACTGTTTTTCAGAAGTATTTCAAAACAAATCTCATACATGATATCATTTCACCCATAAATATGTCAGTATGTGTAGGTAGTAAACCAGGACTTTCTTTTCAATCTGACTACAATGCCTCAGTTCATCTAACCCAATTGATAGTAATTTCTTACTATCACCCACTATTTAGCCTGTGTTCAAATTTTCCATATTATTTCGGGGCACCTGGGTGGCTCGGTCGGTTAAGCAGCCGACTTCGGCTCAGGTCATGATCTCGCGGTTCGTGGGTTTGAGCCCCACATTGGGCTCTGTGCTGACAGCTCATGGCCTGGAGCCTGCTTCAGATTCTGGGTCTCTCTCTTTTTCTCTGCTCCTCCCCCACTCCTGCTCTGTCACTGTCTCAAAATTAAATAAACATTAAAAAAATTTTTTAAATAGATAAAAATTCCCATATTTATCTTTCTGGTTGATCTGAATCAAGATGCAAAGAAATCCACACCCTATACTTTATTCTTGTCTCATTTAATCTACTGGAGTTGCTCTCCACCCCCAATATCACCCCTCCCACCTCTTCTCATGCCATTTATTTAATGAAGAAACCATGTTATTTATCCTGTAGAATTTCCCACATCCTGGATTTGGCTGGTCAGGCTCTTGTGGTGGTTGGATCTTGTGATTATTTTACTTTATTTTATTTTAAGTAATCTCCACATCCATCATGGGGCTTGACCTCACAACCCCAAGCCCAAGAGGTGTGTGCTTTATGTACTGAGCCAGCCAGGTGCCCCTTGTGGTGGTTTTAAATATGTTCTTCTATCCTTTGTATTTTCTGTAATTGGGTGGTTAGAGCTGGATTCAGGCTGGTACTGAAAGTGGCTCATGAGGAACAGACCTTATTTTTTTTTATACTGTTTATTTTTGAGAGAAAGAGTGCATGAACTAGGGAGGGACTGAGAGGAAGGGGGACAGAGGATCCGAAGCAGGCTCCATGCTGACAGCAGAGAGCCCCATGCAGAGCTTGAACCCATGAACCTCAAGATTGTGACCTGGGCCAAAGTCGGATGCCTAACCAACTGAGCCACCCAGGTGCCCCAGGAATGGAATCTTAAAGATGAGTTTTCTGAATTGGTTTTCTGGTTGGATTAGATTTAAAGGCATTAATGACCTTGTTTCCATTGCTAAAGGGGATACCTGTACTCCAGTGTTTGAACTACAGATTCCTATAATCAAGTACCTATAGAAGGAGAGGCTGTGAGTGAGCCTTTGCTGTCCTAGAATATCCTGGTGAAAATAATGTGATCCAGTGGATTGCTTGCTTCCAAGAGTGCTGGAGAGGGTAGGGAAAGAAAATACTGAACTCAGGGCTGTCAAATTCCCAGTTCAGATGACTGGAAGCTTTCATTTAATTTTTTATTATTTTTTAGTTTTTTTAATTAAAAAATGTTTATTTACTTACTTTGAGTTAAAGAGAGAAAGGGTGTGAACAGGGAAGGGCAGAGAGAAAGGGAGAGAGAGAATCCCAAGCAGGATCCATGTTTAGCACAGAGACAATGTGGGGCTTGATGTTCGTGAAATCAGGGCCTGAGCCTGTATGAAGAGTCAGATGCTAAACTGACTGAGCCATCCAGGTGCCCCTAATTTTTTATTTTAAAATCCATCTCTTAGGCTGTAAATGTTGGTTGCTAATAATATTCACATATTTTATGTTTTTCACATATATAATTAGTTTATTTATCTTATTGTTTCAAGATACTAAAATTAACACTAAGAGTACTAACTATATGTATTCCTTAGAATATATCTCACTAAGGATGAATAGCTAAAACACTGTTAAATTTACTTGAAATAATGATTCTCAGTATGGTTATGCCACCAACTTGATATATAACTAGGATCATTTGCTTCTGTACTTTTTAAGTGTGGGGATATGTCTCTTTGATATACTTTAGTATTTCTTTTCTTTCTTTCTTTCTTTCTTTCTTTCTTTCTTTCTTTCTTTCGACAAAGTGAGTGTGAGTGAGCTGGGGAGACGGGCAGAGTGAGAGAGAATCTTAAGCAGGCTCCACGTTGAGCCCCAACTTGTAGCTTTATCCCACCACCGTTAGACCATGACCTGAGCCAAAATCAAGAGTCAGACACTCAGCCGACTGAGCCACCCAGGAGTCCCCACTTTAGTATTTTCAGTTTTATTTTTTAATTTGCTTTTTAATTATTTTTAAAAGGATGCTTACTTATTCTTTTTTTTTAAATGTTTATTTGTTCATTTTGAGAGAGAGCGAGCAAGAAGGGAAGGGCATAGAGAGAGAGGGAGAGAGAGAATCCCAAGCAGGCTTCATGCTGTCAGTACAGAGCCCAATATGGGGTTCAGTCTCACAAACTGTGAGATCATGACCTGAGCCAAAATCAAGAGTCGGTTGCTTAACTGACTGAGCCACCCAGATGCCCCCTTAGTATTTTTATTTGTGTAAAACATTTAATAGTTCCAAAGTTAGAACTATGTAGCAAGGTATATTCAGCTTTTATCAACAACTAGCTTTTACTAACAACGTTTTTCTTCTTTCTCTTAAGGTAACTGTTTCTATTCATTTTTTGTTTGTCTTTGAAAATATAAGTAAATACATATACTGTTGACCCTTGAACAATTGGGGGTTAAGGGCACTCACCCGCTACATAGTTGAAAATCTGAGTATAACTTTTGACTCCCACTCTCCCTCTGGATTTACCTATTAATAGCCCGCTGTGGACTGGAAGCCTTACCAATAACATAAATAGTCAACGAACACATATTTTGTATGTGTTATCTATTATCTGTTGTATTCTTTCAATAAAGTAAGCTAGAGAAAAGAAAATGTTATTAAGAAAATCGTAAAGAGGAGAAAATACAGTTACAGTATGGTGTTGTATGTATTGAAAAAAAATCCATGAGTAAGTGGACCCGTGTGTTTCAAACCTATGTTGTTCAAAGTTTAACTGTGCATGTTTTTATTTCTCCCCCCCTTGCACCCTAAACATTGTTCTGCAACTTGTTTTTTGTTGCTGTTACTCATTTGTTTTTCACCTAATATGTCCCGAAAATCATTTTATAGCATTATGTAGAAATTCTTCTTCATTCCATTTTACATTCAGTTAGAATTTAACAGCATAATTTTATTAGCACTGTGTCAGCGACTTTCTATTTATGACAAGTATATCAGTCATGTTCCTAGCAGGAACAGATGGCACTTTCAAAATGGGTAGTGTGGTAATTTAATCAAAGTGCTATTCATGCAGGTATGGGCCCCATGTGGGTAAACCACTGGGATGGTGCGAATGCAAAGAGCTGGAGGGGTAAGAGAAGAAGTGGTCACTAGAACCAGAGAGGGGCCATCAGAGGCTGAGGAGCACAGCCAGTCTGTGCTGATCCCCGGGGAGGAGATGGGGGAGAAAATGTTCCAACCACGCTCTTTCTCTCCCTACCCAATCTCCCACTGATGCTCCCCATTGACCAACCCCACACGGAAGCAGAGACCATGGGAGCCCACTGATAGGGGCTTAAGGTCCGCCTCCCAGCCTCAGAGCAGACAAGAGTGGTGGAGCGTGGATCTGAGGGGTGCACGGGACACATCTGGCAGAGCAAGTGACATTCTTTCCACTTCATAGTGATACAAGCTTTCCTTTAAATTAAATATATCTTGGTTTTAAAAAATAAGTTGAAGTACAGCAAATAATGCTAGGTGTTGTGAGGCTATGGCAAAAGGGGGACATGGTGCCCGGCGACACTGGTCTGTGAAGCCCTGCTCAGGACCACACTGCCCCCTTGTATTTTAGGCAATGGCCTCCTCTTCCTCCAGGCCCCTCCCTGGCTGCCTTTCCTCTGGACCTTTGAGAGTTGCTGAGAAACATTAGGGAAAGGATATTTTTAATTGGAAAGAGAGGGAGAGGCCCTGGGAGGTCATTGGGTGAAGGGGTTTGAGAGCCGCTGAAATGGACCCACTCTCTCCTGGGTATTCCACTGACTACTCCCCCCATCTTGCAACTCACGCCCTTGGCCACCCTCCCAGGGAGCACAGGGACTTCTTTCTTAATCCTTGGCCAGCTGAGCAGCTGAGGAAAGCTGGACGCTGCCTGTCCTGGGGGCTGGACTTCTGGGTTGGAAATTGGAGAAGGACCTTACAAGGTGGAAGCGTCCCTGCCTGTATTCAGGCCCAGCTCCCCCTGGCCTTGGCTCACAGGTCAGCCATAGCCTAAGGGGTGAGTAACGACCTCAGAGAAGTTTCAACTTCTCCGCAGGAGCCCAGGGAGGCAGAAAGCTGTGCTGTTGGGGGGTAGGAGGGGTAAAAGAGACAGCTCTTTTTTTTTTTTTAATTTTTTTTAAATTATTTATTTCTAGGAGAGAGAGAGAGACAGCGTGAGCAGGGGAGGGTCAGAGAGAGAGGGAGTCACAGACTGAAAGAGGCTCCAGGCTCTGAGCTGGCAGTCAGCACAGAGCCCGACGCGGGGCTCGAGCCCACGAACCGTGAGATCATGACCTAAGCAAAAGTCGGACGCTTAACCGACTAAGCCACCCAGGCACCCCAAAAGAGACAGTTCTAAAGGGAAGCATTCCTTCTGCTTGTCCTGGCCTCCATCTCTACGATCTCCCTCACTCGGATGAGTGACAGAGCCCTTCCTCTGTGCTGGGCACCGTGCAAATGCTAGGGACACAACAGGAACAAGGTATGTTTCTCTCTCTGGAAGCTCCCAGTGCAGTGGAGAAGAGTACAGAGCAGGAGAGTAAACTCTGCGGAGCCAGAGCCCAAAGGGGAGGTGTCTGACCCAGAACCTGGGAGGCAGGAGAGGCCAGGCTACGCAGGGCCTTGCAGCTGCCTGATGGAGCTTGACGGGCGGCCCTGCAGGGAATGAGATGTTTAGGCAGGGGGGTGATGTAATCCGATTTGTGTTCAAGAGACTCCTCGTGGTACCCTAGGCTCTCAGATGGTCCCCACATTTCTATCCTTCCTATTATTTCCTGAACCGCAATAGAAACTTATTCCTCCTGAACCTCCAAGCACGCTGTGCTCTCCTCCAGATGAATCTATCCTTCCCTTCATCCTCCCTTCTTCCTCCCTTCTTCCTCTCTTCTCCCTCCCTTCCTCCCTTCCCCCCTTCGCCCTTCCTCCTTCCTTCCTCCCTTCTTCTTCCTCCCTTCCTTCCTTCTTCCTTCCTCCCTTCCTCCCTCCCTTCTTCCCTCCCTCTCTTTCTCTCTTCTCTCTCTCTCTTTCTTTCTTTCTTGTTTTAGTGATATATAATTCACATACCATATAGTATTGGCTGAGCTGGGTCTCCCCAAATCCATATGTTGAAGTCCTAACCCCCAGTACCTCAGAATGTGATCTTACTTGGAGACAGAGTCTTTAAAGAGGTAATTCAGTTAAAATGAGGTCATTATGGTGGTCTCTAATTGCACACAACTAGTGTCTTTATAAGAAGAGGAAATGTGGAGGAAAGCCCAAAGGAAGACGCAGGGAGAAGGTAGGCATCTGCAAGCCAAGGACAGACAACACCCCTAATCTCAGACACGCAGCCTCCAGAACTGCGAGAAAATACATTGCTGTTGCTTAAGCCACTCAGTCTGCGGGACTCGGTGTCGCAGCCCCAGAAAATTAGCATGCCATACAATTCACCCGTGTAAGGCGTATGCATAACACAGTGTCTATTCACAGAGTTGTGCAACTATCACCAATTTTAGTCAATTTTAGGATATTTTAGGTCTCTAATGACCCATCAGCAGTCATTCCCCATCCCTCCTAGAACCACATCCCCTCACCCGCTTCCCAGGCAACCACTAATTTTCTTCCTGCCTGTTCTGGACATTTCCTGTAAATGGTGTCATGCAATATATGGTCTGTTGTGACTGCCTCTTTCACTTAAGCACAGTGCTCTCATGGTTTGGTTGGATACCTTCTTTAGTGTCTGTTAGCTATGTGTACTTGTATCTTTTCCTGCCCACGAAGATCAGCCACCTATGGACACGACTCACGTCTGATCCATGCCTTTACTGTTAACATGCCGGCCATATAGTGAATTCATTTTTCTGTGAAGTCATGTTCAATGTAAATAAGGAGGAAAAAAGGAACATTAAATAAATGAATGTATAGGACTTAGAAAAGATTACATGATGTGATCTTGCCAGGAGTAAACATCAAAATAAAATTCCAGTTAACCCTAACATTCATCAGTGTAAATTTCCTAATAATAACTGTAGCATTATGTCTTAAACTTTCTAACCGTTGCATCTACTAGGACTCATTTTTTTTAAATGGTGATACAGCCATTTAAATTCATATGGTGAGTTTCTGATAATGGAAAAATCATCACTGTCAGGGGTGCCTGGGTGGCTCAGTTGGTTAAGCGTCCAACTCTTGATTTCAGTTCAAGTCATCATCTCATAGTTCATGAGTTCGAGCCCCACATTGGGCTCTGTGTTGACAGTGTGGAGCTTGCTTTAGCTTCTCTCTCTTTGCTCCCCTCCCCCACTTCTGCCCTCTCATAAAATAAACTTAAAAAAATGTTTAAAAAAAGAACACCACTGTCAAACCACTGTACACATTGTGGGACACACAAGGGCTATATCAGTGACTGAGACAGATAAGGTCCCTGCTCATGTGGCACTTAGATTCTGGGGAGAGTGAGAGAAAGAACAAGCCCATAAATAAAACGTAGGAGTCAATTTCATCATGTGGTTAGTGCTATAAGGAAAATACCCCAGGGTGGGGTGCTAAAGTGACTGGAGATTGTGGACAGGTAATGAATTTCATTGAGATTAGGTGGTCAGTGAAGCTTTCTCTCAAGAATTAGTTGAGCTGAGATCAGATGGATGGGGGTATAGCTCGTCTGTGAAGACCTGAGACATTTCAGGCAGGGCGACAGCAAATGCTAAGTCCCCACTGGTAGAACAAGCATCATGCTTGACAGAGAGAAGGTAGGTAAAAAGCTTAGAGCAAGGGAGAGAGTGGTTTTGACCTGAAGCCTGGTGGCTGGGGACAACTAACATGAAAGCTTGGAGGGTCAAGAGAAAGCATTTGGGTTTTATTCTTTTTTAAAAATTAATTATTTAAAGTATTTATTTTTTAATTTAATTTTAATCTAAGTTAGCATATAGTGCAACAACGATTTCAGGAGTAGATTCCTTACTGTCCCTTACCCACTTAGCCCATTCGCCCTCCCACAACCCCTCCAGCAACCCTCAGTTTGTTCTCTCTATTTAAGAGTCTCTTATGTGTTGTCCCCCTCCTTGTTTTTATATTATTTTTGCTTCCCTTCCCTTATGTTCATCTGTTTTGTATCCTAAAGTCCTCATACGAGTGAAGTCATATGATATTTGTCTTTCTCTGACTAATTTTGCTCAGCATAATACCCTCTAGTTCCATCCACGTAGTTGCAAATGGCAAGATTTCATTCTTTTTGATTGCTGAGTAACACTCCATTGTGTATGTATGTATATATATTGTGTATGTGGTATATATATATATACCACATCTTCTTTATCCATTTCTCTGTCGATGGACATTTCGGTTCTTTTCGTACTTTGGCTATTGTCAATAGCGCTGCTGTAAACATTGGGGTGCATGTGCCCCTTTGAAAAGCACACCTGTACCTCTTGGATAAATACCTAGTAGTGCAATTGCTGGGTCATAGGGTAGTTCTATTGTTAATATTTTGAGGAACATCCACACTCTTTTCCAGAGTGCCTGCACCAGTTTGCATTCCCACCATCAGGGCAAAAGAGATCCTCTTTCTCCGCATCCTCGCCAACATCTGTTGTTGCCTGAGTTGTTAATGTTAGTCATTCTGACAGATGTGAGGTGGTATCTCATTGTGGTTTTGATTTGTATTTCCCTGATGATGAGTGATGTTGAACATTTTTTCATGTGTCTGTTAGCCATCTGGATGTCTTCTTTGGAGAAGTGTCTATTCATATTCTTTTGCCCATTTCCTCACTGGATTATTTGTTTTTTGGGTGATGAGTTACATTTGGGTTTTATTCTAATGGAATAGGAAACATTGAGGGTAAATGTCTTAGAATTAAGTTTGGCTGCATGTAATAGAAAACCTCAAACTAATAGTTTTCTTTCTCAGGTAAAATTTCAGGGTTGATATGGCAGCTCCTTGGTCACCAGGCACCAAGCGGTTGGTTTTTGCTCTATCACCCTAGCTAATGGCTTCCATCATTAAGGTCACTTTGTGGTCCACAATGGCTGCTGGCACTCCAGCCATTGTGCCTGAATTCCAGGTGGCAGGGAAAAGGAAGAAAGGAAGGGCAAAGGAGACGGACTTCGATATGCTAATCCAAGTATTGCTGAAATTAACAATAACTCTGTCCTTTGGAGTCCCCTTTCAGCCCACCAGGAGTGAGTCTCTGCCACATAATATAATTTCACCACCTGGGGAAGGAGAGAAGATGAAGAGGGCCAACTTAGTTTGCTCTGTCTTGACAAGAGTGAGCATTTGAGGGATGTGAGCAGGAGAGTCCCTGATATATGAGACATTTGGATTGAGCCATAGGCAGAGCTGCCTCTAGGGTGTACATGGCCTTGGCCAAATTTTTTGGTGGGAGGAGTGGGGCCCCTATCTATTTAAAGAAGAGAAAAAAGAAGATGGAATTCGTAGGTGAATCAAATTCCTGAAAGTATCCTTCTTGATCTCAATCTCCATGCATCCTGCTGGCTAGAAAATGGATATTGGGGGGTAGAATTCTTCAAGGGTTTTAAGCAGGACAGGGACAGGAAGCAATTTGCATTTTAAAAGGGTCATTCTAGCTTCCAAGTGTAAAATGGACAGTAATGGGGAAAGAATGGGAAGAATATCAAAAAGGGCATCACAGACTTGGTTCCTGGTCCTGATGTTACGCAAATCAACCATATGACCTTCAACAAGTCTCTCCGCCTGCCTGGGTCTGAGTTACCTCATGGATTAAATTGGATTCAATTTGACAAGCACTCAGCTCCTTTCTTTTTTTTTTTTTTTTCCAACTCCTTTCTCCATATGACGCTAACCTACTAGAGGTGGGGTTGCCTGTGGGCCCGAGTGCTCTCGGAGCTGGTTCTGGGTCCTGGAGAAGCATCTCCAGTTCTCAGGTTTCTTCTGGGTCATTCTCCTGTCCTCCTTCGGGCCTGGGCACCCAGGTTCTGGAAGGAGGGAGAAGGTCTAGCTCCTGCTCCTGTCTGCCCCTCCACCTGCCTTGGCTCTGTTTATTCCTGCTCTGTCCATGTCCCTCTCTGCCTGCCTTCTCCCTGTTTGCCCCTCTGCTTCCACTGTCTAGCTCCCTGCCTCTTGCACAGATTTCTCATAGCGCCACATTGCGCCAGCCTCCGAAGGAACCAGTCGTGGTCTCTGCCCATCAGAATCTGGCTTCTGCTTCTCCTATTCTTGGTGTCATCTCTTTTCAGTGGTTTCTTCTTCTCTCCCAGTGTTTTGGTCTTTCCCTCCATGCCTGATTCTCCATCTTAAAAGCATAAAATAAAATAATAGGTGATTACATGCTCATAAGAGTAGATTTGAAGGTCTCCCTCACCTTTTGTTTTCCACTCCACCCAATCCCCCCTCCGGAGGCTGGCATTACTTCTGGTTGTTCGTGCGCATGACGGCCCCCGACTTTCTCTCTGACTCTTGTGTGTGGGTCTGACTGGGTCTCATGCCCACTGCCCTTCTCTGTCTGTGTCTCTGTCTCTTTCTCCCGCTCTCTCTCAGTGTCTGTTCATCTCCTTCCCTTTCTCTCTCTGTCTCAAGTTTCTCACTCTCTTCTCTGTCTCCTTTTATTTCTGCCTCTCTAGCCAAAATATAGGTTGTTTTTGAAGTTAAAAACACAACTCTTATACAGATAAAAGATGAGTGCATGTCAATGATTCCTTTACCCTGTTAATGAGGGACTAAGGATGGAACAGTTAGTTCAGAGAGAATTCAGAGGGAGATAAGCACTGAAGAAATGTAGGGAAAAGGCAGCTAGGTTATCTACAAAACTGGTTAATGTCCTGGGGTGCCTGGGTGGTTCAGTCGGTTAAGCCTCCAACTTCAACTCAGGTCATGATCTCACGGTTCTTCGTGAGTTTGAGCCCCATATCGGGCTCTGTGCTGACAGCTCAGTCTGGAGCCTGCTTTGGATTCTGTGTTTCCATCTCTCTCTGCCCCTCCCCTGCTCACACTCTGTCTCTGTCTCTCTGTCAAAAATAAATAAATAGATAAATAAACATTAAAAAAAACCCCACACAAACAAAAACCCCCCAAAACCAAAACTGATTAATGTCCTAAAAGGTGCCAAAACTGTAACCTCTGAGTTTCTTCCTTTAACTGGTCAGAAACCTACAAATTAATATGTACCTGCATAGTCAGAGTCCTAATCAATAGTAAATAGCAAGTCAAACAATGGGTCCCAGAGAGAGGAAGGGGGTCCTTGGATGGGGCCAGCAGACCACACTCCAGTCTGATATAGAGGGGGCACGTAGTCAGCTTCTTACTGCTTAAGGTTGGGGTAAGTTTTGTCCACATCTGTTTCTCTGTGTGTGTGCTCCTGTCCCTACCTCCTCACCTCTGCCTCTGCCCCCATCATGACAGACTGTCGGTGTCTTTCTCTCTCTCTTTGGTTCTAGTTTTCCTTTTTTCTCCTCTTTCTTCTTTTTGTTGATAAAGTAGGCTCCATGCCCAACGTGGGGCTGGAAATCATGACCTTGACGTCAAGAGTCACATGCTCTCCCAGCCGGGTGCCCCTGGCTATAGTTTTCTGTTCTTGATTGCACAAACTCATTTTAGCCACTTCTACCTGGGAGTCAAGGTGCCAGGACCTGCACCGGCAGCTATGGGGAAAGGAAGAGCTGAGTCTGATCATGCCCTTGCACCCTGTCTGCATTTCTTTTCAGAGCTGGAAGGAAATCAAGTGGAAATTCTGAGAACTTGGAGGAGCGGAGCTGAGGGTGTGGGACGTGGCGGGGAAGGGAGGGCCCGCCAGCTGCCGTGGGCTGTTAGCGAGCTCCCGGCTTCAGCTGGCTGGGGCGGAGATGATTTCACACCACAAAAATGTCTGAATCAGGAGAATAACCCAACTTGGGATGCGGCTGGGAAGCAGGCAGTATAGTGGGGGAGTGGGGGCTGAGATCTGTGCTGGGGGCGGGGCCGAGATAGGTGGCTGGCTACAATTCACCATGGCCCTTCGGTGTCCCTCATTGTTCTGGGATTTCAGGAAAGATAAGCCTCTCTTCTTTCATGTTGCAAGTGAAATCGCAGCGCCCGGCCTCTAGAGGGATAGCAGGAGAGACTCGGGCTTGCAACCCTGAAGAGTGATAAGGCTGTGCTAGCAAACTCAAGGATCTGAGCGCGGGATCCAAGGGAGGGGGAAGGGCAGGAGAGAGAAGAGAAAGAGAAGAGGAAACACTACATGTAAAGGCTGGAAGGCCTCAAATTAAACGCCTAGGGAATTTCAAGTGTTTTATTAGCTGCAGAACCCTTTGCTTACGTGAGAGATTGCCGTTAAAATAGCCAAACAACAGCTGCCTCTGGGGCTTCAAGGGGAGAACCTAAGCCTCTTGGTCCTCATCACCCACTGTTTGGAAATTATGACCTAATCCCACACGCTCATTTTACAAATAAGCAAACTGAGGCTCAGAGAGGGGAGAAAGCTTGCCCAAATCATTTACGGAGTGGGTGAAGAGCCCGATCTCATGACTCCTTGCCCAGTGCTCTTTGTAAAAGGATGGGAAGGACAGAAAGGCGGGGGGAGGGGAGGTCCAGGCAAAAAGGAAGGAGAGAAGAGAAATGAGGTGAAAGAGAAGAGGAACAAATTAGGAAAGAGAAGGAAGAAAGAGGCTGGGTATCTTTCAAGTTTTCCAAACCAGGATGTTAAATGCTAGCCTTTTTTCCAGAAGAATACAGAAGAGAGATAGTTAATTTCCTTGAAGAAAGGTGAATCTGGCCCCCATCAGTAAAGGTACCAAACTGGTGGGCTAAGGGGAGATTTCCCCAGCAGGTGAATTTTGTTTGGAGGAGAAAACATTGCCGAGGGGGAAGAAGGGGCCTGAAAGTTTTGGGGGGGGTGCTTAGCCTCTCCAGGTTGGCTCAGGCCCCACGCAGTCCTAAAGACGCTGAGTTTGCCCGCCTGGGAACCCCGGGTTGTCCTCCAGCGATGTATCAGGCTGGTGAATGAAGCCCCTTCGTCCTGCTTCTGGGAAGAAGTAGGAACTACCAGCTCTCTGCCCAGGGTGAGGAGACTGCAAACTTCTGGGGAGGCAGGGGGTCTAACACCCTCTGGGGCTCACACGTGGTTCTTGAAACCTCCCTCTTCCCACGGTGCCCAGTACAGTCTGTGTTTGTGATATTCTGTGTCCGTAGACGGATGGCCCTCTCTTACCATGCTCATTGTTTCTTCTCTGGTAGAGCCAGTGGCTGACAATACATTTGTGCTTTAAGAAAAAAAACATTTTTTTTTTTAGGTAGTGAAACCATTTTAAGAAATGAAATCTTGGACAAAAGCCCAATATGTCAGACAGAAAACAGCAGGAAGCAGGGATGGGCTGGGGGCCTGGAGATCTGCCCCCTGAAGGTTCCTGCATGGAGCTCCTAGAGCTGCACAGAAGGCAATCTGAATACCACTGACACAGAGCATCCCGAAGGTTCCTTACAAGAAGCTCCTGTCTGAGGAAAGCTATCGGATCCAGGAGCGGGGACAGAAGACATAATGAGGCGGTGCTGGACCAGCCTCAGAAGAGGATGAGGCCTACTTTGTCCCAGGAAAAGGTGGAGACTAAGAGACTGTCATTGGAGAAGAGGAGTAGGGGCTCAGCTGCTTAGTCCAGATCTCCCTTCCTCATCCCCCAAGCTGTCCCCCAGGTCGGCTGAGTCACCGCTGCCACGTCGCAGGGCTGGCAGGCCCTTATTACTCCCGGTGGCACAGCTACTAAAACTGAAGAGAGGTTTGGTTTGCGGGCCACGTCAAGCAACATGTAAGAGCTGCCACGTTGTAGGGTTGGGTTATTGGGCTTTCCCCCTCCTTCAGAAAAGATTTCCAGGCGTGTGGGGTTTCAGAAGAAAATTGGTGCCTGCGTGTGAGTGTTCCCTGGACCTGGACCAGCAGCTGCAGTATTACAGAGCCAGGGATGGGAGGAGACAGAACCAATCCATCGTGGAGCTCCTCCGACACTGCCCAGGCCAGAGAGAGCCCTGCACCATCAGTCATGGAGACAGAATGCTGGGAAAACACCTGCGGGCTTGCCAGTTGCACCCAATACTGGACAAATCTGTAACATCTAGAGAGTAAATGTCCACATCAATAGCAGAAGGCATTTTTCTCAGTGTGGTTTAATAGAAAGAACAACAGGCTGAAGAATTCTCGATTAGCTTGGGTCGAGCCCCTGCTCTGCCATTTATTGGCCAAGACAAGGCACTTCGACTTCCTGAACTTTAGTTTCTTTGCAAGACAAGGGTGTTGGATCAAATAAACAGTTCCCAAGGAGTTCTTCATAGAGCGCAAGCTCTGTGGGACACATTCATGAGTTCATGTAAAAGAGGTTAAATGAAATCCAACAGGTTTCATTTCTTCAAAACTTTTCAGAGGCTTTGATGTTCTGACGTGCCTCAGGAATATCCCTGAGCAAGGCGACAAATGTCACACATTTCCCAAACTCACTTGATCCAAGGTCCCCCTTTCTCTTGAGGACTGATATTTTGTGGAACACACTTTGGGATATGTTGAATAAGCTCCTGCTCTAATGATACCAGAGTGAACATTTATGGACAGCTTAGGATACGCAACAGTCAGTCAACTGTATGATATATATGATCTCCTGCCTCCTCACAAGAATCCCGTCACATGGGGGCTTACCCTGTACACTTGAGGACCTGAGGCTGGAGGTGAAAACATGTCTCCAAGTTTTCCAGAGCTAAATGGCTTTCCATAGAACCCAAGCCCAGAGACCTGACTCCAAAGCTGGGCCTCTTATCAACTCTCTACAACTCATGCTCCGTGGAGTAGTACTCTGGCTTTGTATCCAAAGTATACAAGTATACTCATAGTATAATCATGCTCATTTTATGGATAAGGAAGCCAGGTGGAGAGAAGAGATGTCTGCTCAAGGACAGACTGTGGGCAGGGCTGCAGGGCACAGGTCCTGCTAAGGGCAGAATCCATCTCAGAACTCAGGTTAACGCTTCTCCTTGGGTGGGTTTGTGTCCACATGAGGAAGGGCAGCCAATACACTGTCAACCATTTGTCACCTCAGTGAAGAAGGGGCCTCTGGGAGGTATACCTTGGCAGGCCCTCCCTGGAACCCTGGCTGGGGGCACTGGAAGGAGACTTGGGTTGAGGGTTAAGTTTGGACTCTTCACTTCAGCTCCCCTGCAGGTCAGCTGTGTGACCTTGGGCAAGTCCCAGAAGTACACTGTCTGCTCAAGCTCAAAATGTTCTTAGCAAATCCTGACTTTTCTACCTTGCAGACTAGCTGTGCCACTCAATAAAATTATGGGTATAAAAGTCCTTTGTGAACTGCAAAGAGCTGAGGGAAAAAATCTAAAGCTGCTCAGCGGGCGTGCTCCAAGTAGGGAGAGGGCTGAAGTGAAATTTCATCGTCTTCTGTGTTTGGCCTTGGCCCAGTCAGCAGCCACTCTGCAGGAGACCAAAGGCCAGATGACAATGGGGTTTTTGTGCCCTTCAGCCAATGGAGGGCCTTCCTGGGAAAAGATATAGTAATAGGAACACAGGCTGAGTCAGTCTCTATACACCCAGGCTTTCCTAGCTTGGCAGCCTTGACTTTGAGCCAGACAGACAAAGAGGGCATTTCAGAGTTTTGATACATAATCTTCAGCCCAAAGGGATCAGCAAGGTCCAGTCTCTGCCTCCACAGACTTGGAGGCAGTCAGAGCTGGCCTCAGCCTGGGCCTGGAGTTGGGAGACCAGGGCTCCAGCCCAGGTGTCCACACTGTGACCTTGGGCTCTGCGATCCTCAGCTTCCTCAGTCCTATAGGGAAGGTGTAGTGTTGAGTCAGGCTTAAGGGCCTATCGGTTTTAAGGTTTTAAGCTTCGAAGAATAGGAGAGATTCAGCCTGATCTTGAAGGATGGGTAGGTTTGGGGCAGATGCGGGAAGGGAGGTGGCCTCACCAAAAGTGTGGTGTAGGCAGAGTTTGTGTTCAGAAGCAATGGAGAGCAGGGGGTCTGGAGTTGTGCTACTTGTATGGATTCCTGGCTACACCACTGTGGGACTCTGAGCAAGTAATTGAGTTCTCTGAACCTTTGTTTCCTCATCTTTTTTTTTTTTTTAAATTTATTTCTGAGAGAGAGAGAGACAGCATGAGCAGGGGAGGGTCAGAGAGAAAGGGAGACACAGAATCCGAAGCAGGCTCTAGGCTCTGAGCCGGCCGTCAGCACAGAGCCCGATGTGGGGCTCGAACCGTGAGATCATGACCTGAGCCGAAGTCGGATGCTTAACCGACTGAACCACCCAGGTGCCCCTGTTTCCTCATCTTTAAAACATGAATTTTGTGCTTGTTTTGGTAGCACATATACTAAAACGAGAATGGTAATTGTACTTACCAAATAATGGCCCCCCTGAAGGTGTCTATGTCCTGATCCCCATAACTGTAAATACGCCACCTTACACGGCAAAGGGGACTTTGGAGATTAAGTTAAGGGTTCTGAGATGGGAAGGTTACCTTGGATGATGAGGTGGACCTAGTGTAATCCCTAGGCTTTATTAGAGGGAGGCCAGAGGGTCAAAGTCCAGAATCAGAGCAGAAGTTGGCATGTTGTCCTTTCAAGACAGAGGATGGGCCACCAGTCAAGGTATGAACGTGGCCTCTAGAAGCTGGAAAAAGCGAGGAGATGGTTCTTCCCTCCAGCCTCCAACACCTTGATTTTCGGACTTCTGACCTCTAGGACTGTTAAAATAATGAATGTGTGTTTTAAGTCACCAAGTTTGTGTAATTTATTATAGCAATAAGGGGAAACAAATCCACTACCTAAGTGTGTATATTAAGCGAAGATTAAACGGGATAATTGGATATAAAGAGTTTTCCCCAGGGTCTGCTCAGTATTACTGGAATTATTATTTCTTTTCCTACTTTAGTCATACTTGTTCCATCGGGACCTTCAAGTTCCCGCACACACAAATCTGTCAATCTTTCTAACTGCAAGGCCCATTCAGGATTTATGGCCTGGAGATCGGAGCCCCTGAGATTCTGACACTGTTTCTGATGTGAGGCCTTAGGGGATGTTTCTTGGCACTGCTTTTATTTATCTAACTTTCTGCTTGGTTGCTTTCCTTCCTGCCAAAAGCCAGGCTGACAGAGACACCCTCATGTATTTCCAGGGTTTAGACCCATTGCTCTCTGTCCAGGTACTGCTGCCCATACGTGGGAACACTGGCTGCTCACCTGGCCCCAGTCCAGCTCTCAGAGACGCTCCCCCAGCTGGTTTAGGTGACAGAGACTTTGGAGTTCCTGAGCAGAAAGACAAGCAGGTTCTCAGAAGGGCTGAGAATCTGCCTCTGTGGCAGAAGACAGGAGACCTGGCCCTGAGCCCCAGCTCCACTGGGCGATTGGGGCCTCCGTTTCCCCATATCTGCAATATAGGTTGTAAGCCCTACCCTGACTCCCTCACCAGACTGCTCTGTCCCTTGTTGAGACAGTATATGAGGAAATAACCCTAGAATGGCCCAAAGGGTGTGAAAATGGTAGGAATGAAGAAGAGGAGAAAGAGAAAGGAGAAAAGGAGGAGGAACAGGAGAAGGGGGAATCTCCTCTGATCGGCAGTTATAAGCACACTTTCAGTTACTTAAAGATGCCAAGCTCTCCCCACCCCAGAGTCTTGGTCTCTGTTTTCCCCTTGCCTGGAATGTTCCTCCTGCAGTCCTTCTCACTGACTCACCGCGTATCTTTTTTCTCAAAATTCGCCCCTTTTGAGAAGCCTACCCTAACTACGCTATCTAAAGTAGTGCCTCCTTTGCTTTTTCCATTTCATTCTGTTTATCTCATTCATAGAATTGATCACAATCTAAAACTAGTTCATTGCACACTTTAGCTATTAGAATGTCTCTGTCCCACTTCCTGCTGTGTCCCCAGTACAGTAGAGTCAATGAGTGAATGAAGGAGGTAGCTGATGTTCTGGAAGTGTGGATAGCCCAGATGCCATGCACGCACGCACATTCCCAATCCAGTGGGTAGTAAGGCACCCTTGACCTCCAAGGCTATGCCTGAGAGCTAGGATCAGGATGGGCAGGATCAAGGTAGAGGAGGTAGCACCTAGAAGAGCACAGCTGGATGGTGGCTGGACAGGGCAGTGGGCAGGCAGGGGGTCCCAAGGTACTGACTTCTCATTTTGCAAGCTAAAAAGCTGATTCACAGCTGATGATGGATACACAGCATTTTCAGCTAAGTAGAGGGGTACCAAATGGCTATGGGGTTTAGAGTCTGCTGTCAGAACTGGGGAGAAATTTAGGAGGAGGTAGATTATAGTGGTTGAGCACTTGGGCTCTGGTGTTCTTTAAACTTGGTTTGAATCTCTGAATTGCCACGTGCCTGGTGGATGAGCTTGGGTATATTACTAATTTGAACTTCATTTCCACATTTATAAAATGGGGATAATAATATTTCCTATTTCATAGAGGTAAGGTCTGAAAATACATGCAAAGGACTTAGCTCAGTGCTTGGTGCACAGTAGGTGTTTAATAAATTCTGGATCTTATTACTACTATTATGCTGTTCAATCTATTTACAAATGGAAATGGTGTTGTTCATATGGGGGCAGAGATGAGCCCAAAGTCACTCACTGATTCAGTGGCAGGGTGGGGACTCACAATCAGGTCCATCATACCTGGCCCAGGTGCACTTCTTACCCTTCCTCTGAAGCTGTTGGCGATGGCAGGAAGAGACCAGCCTTAGTCGTAGCAGTTTCCCTTCCTAGGTCAAAGTCATCCTTGCTTCAGAGGCTCCTGCTTCCCCAAGAGTGCTCCTACCCTAGATATAAAATCTACCTAGCTTTCCTTGGAGGGATCCTGGCTCAAGCTATCCCCACAGGGGCCGGGGCATGACCCCTAAATAGGACCTCTGACCCAGAGCTTTAGCCTAGCTCCAACCTGCTCTCCAATTCCTGAAGCAAAGACCACATGGGAATGGTTCCATTGGCTCATTCTCATCAGAATCGTTATCTTAGTTTATGAAGAAAAAACACAACATTTTAGTTAATTTTAGTCCCCACGATGCCTGGGAGCTATAGCAACCAATCCTATAAAAATATGCATCTGTCCAGATGGCAAAACAGTTATCTGAGGAGTCTGCCAGCAGCAGGTATTGAACAGCCAACGCAGGGCATCAGCTCTCAGCTTTTGGATCAGGGAGAGGCCTTGGAGATCATCTAGAGTAGACTTCCTTTCTTGGATTCCTGACTAGGTGCCTATGGGAACCTGAAGAAAGCCATGGGTCTTCTCTGCAGAAAAGTGCACAGACACTCAAACTTTTATAATCAATTTTTTATAGGTTTGTGGGTCTCTGGAAGATGAGTGTTGGGCACTATTCCAGGCTGGAACCCTATTAAAAGATGACCTCTTCATTGCATGAGTGCCAGCTTTGCATTGGCCACTGTTCTTGACACTTAGAGCCTTACAGCAAACATGACATGCGAAGTCCCTGCTCTCAGGGATCATTTGTCTGGTGGGGGAGACAAATAGTTTTCTCATCATGGCAAGTGCTGGGAGGGAAAAAAAGACAGTGTCAACTGGTGAACTATGCCCATGAGAGAAGCAAGGAGACTAATTCCAGTTGAGTGGTCACAGGGGTGGGGGTGGGGACTCTTTTAGGAGATAACATCATAACAACGGACCTGATGGATGAGGAAATTCCAGGCACAGAAAAAATTTAGATAGATGACTGTCCCCGGCAGAAGTAAGAGCAAGTGCAAAGAACCAGAGGTAGGAACAACATGGGAGTCATTGTGGCCAGTGCCCTGGAGTAGAGTGAGCATGGAGGACAGGATGACAAGATGGCAGAGGCCATATCACGTAGAAGCTTATGAGAGTGTTCGCAGCCTTCTCTTTTCATGTTATTCAAACCAAACCCATGCTTCAAGAGCCACCTATTCCAGGAAGCTGTCTCCACCTGCCCCAACGCCGGGATCCCTCCACTCTGAACTCTGGGATAAACCTCAGATCTGTACCACTTGTGTGAGTGGATATATGCCTAAGGCATGCCCTGTCAGCAATAGCCAAAGCTCTTTGAGGACAAGGACCAGGTATTAATTCTTGTATCTCTCCAGGTTCTAGGAATGCACTCATAAGTATGCATATATTCATCAATACTCTCATAAATATTCAACCAAGACCTGTTGTACCAAGAAGTTCATGTAGCATAAGAGTGAGCCAAGTTGAATTGTGGACTCAGCCTGCCCATACCACTTTAAGCCAGGTGATCTTAGACAAGTGACTCAGTCTCCTTGAGCCTCTGTTTCCTTATTAGTAAAATGAGGATCATAACAATATCTAAGTTAAGAGGTTGCTGGTGAAGATTATTAAGTGTCAGTAAACCTTGGCTACTGTTACTTCTATGATTATTACCAATATCATTGATCATCTTATCTACTCTATACTGATGACAGATTCCCCTCTAGAAAGCTCATCTCTTATATGTCTATTAGTGGTGCAACTCAAGTCAGAGTTGTTATTTTTAGATCATATCCCAAATCATCAACGATGATGCCACCAGAGGCGGCTTTTCTTTTCTTTTCTTTTCTTTTCTTTTCTTTTCTTTTCTTAATATTTTATTTATTTCTGAGAGAGAGAGAGAGAGAGAGAGAGACAGCATGAGTAGGGGAGGGTCAGAGAGAGAAGGAGATACAGAATCTGAAGCAGGCTCCAGGCTCTGAGCTAGCTGTCAGCACAGAGCCCAACGCTGGGCTGAAACTCACGAACAGGGAGATCATGACCTGAGCCGAAGTCGGACACTCAACCGACTGAGACACCCAGGCGGCTTCTCTTGTCTGGACAGAGGCGAGTTGCAGCTTTGCCTTTGTCACAGATACAACCCCCTTGGATTTCTTTGCCCTCCTCAGTATTGCCTAATGCTGGGGAGGGCTCTTGTAAAGATCCTCGTCATAAAGTCAGGACATCTGGCCCTGGCTCTGCCCCTGGGGGTAATCCCTTGCCCTTTCCAGGCCTCAGGTCCCCTCTGAACAACAAGGAGGTGGTTCCAGGTGATTCCTGTGGACCCTTCCAGCCCTGGCACTCCATGAGTGTGTGCAGGCAGCAGCCCCAGGACCCATGAGGCAGGCAGAGTTGGGGAGTCTGGTCAGGACAGTAAGGAGAGGAAGAAAGAAATGGAAGACATAGCCGGCTTTGGCTCTGGGGAGGCGGGGTAGGGGGAGAAGGAGGAGACAGAGGAGGAGGAGGAGGGACCGAGGGGTGGAGGGGAGACAGACCCAGCCCAGAGCTCCAGTGGTTTCCTGTTGCCCGGCTCTAAACCCTCCACATTCCTGCGGACCTTCACACAGCTCAGAGCTCACTCGCCAGCTGCCTGCCTGCCTGCCACTGAGGTACGCACGACCCCCGCCCGGCCTTCCCCTTCTCCGGCTGCTCAGCCCCCACACCCTAGCTCACTCCTGCAGTTTGTGTACAGAAAGAGAAGCTGTACTGGGAGGTCTCTGGGTCAGGAACGGGGCGCTCATCTCCTTGGGGCTCCATCACCGCTCCCGCGAAGGGCAGGAGCCGCGGACTGGCTGCCTGTTGCTTTCAGGTGGTATAACTTTGTCTCCCTTTTAGGTTTGCAGAAAATAATCTCACTGTGTCTTTGAGGGAGTGTTTTCTCTCTCTGTGTGTTTGCCACTCTGGTTTCGGAGGCTGCCTGCTTACCCTCTTTGCTCCCTTCACAAATGTGGCAGCCTCCTTTCCTGGGAATCTGATCTGGTCACAGCTGCACAGGGACAGAGGGCGGCCAGGGTTTGCCCTGCTCCCCATTCCAGAAGATACTTCCTAGACTGGGTTCCTGGTCAGGGGTTTTCCAAAAGGGACTTTGCATGAATGGTAAATTTATCTCTGGAGGACAAATGGGGGGGGGGGGTCTCCACCTTTCTTCAGCACCTCTGGGAGGCTCCTGTTTCCCTGGAATTCTCCCCCACTGACCCNTGTCTCCACCTTTAATCAGCACCTCTGGGAGGCTCCTGTTTCCCTGGAATTCTCCCCCACTGACCCTCCCCCATGCAACGCACACACACTCCAAAATAGCACCGTCAGACAGTCACTCCTGGGTTAGGCATTGTTCCCATCTGGGGCTGCCCGGGGTGTAAACACAGGAACTCACTGGCAGTGGCTCTTAGGTAGGTAGATCTGAAGACCCCAGGCATCTGATATCATCCAACCAAGATGCTGGGTCCTATGGGAGGCTGGGTGTGGTGGGCGATGTGCCAAGAAGGGGAGAAAGGGGGAAGGTAAGAGAGAGTCCCAGGCCGTCCCTCTCGCGTCTCCTTATTTGAAAAGCCCAAACTCTACATGGGACTGGTGTCTAGCCTTTTAGGATGTTAAGTCCTCTTTGGATGCCCTCCTTCCCGTCTCTACCATCTTTACCTTCATTGGCTCCATTGGCTGGTTGATGAGTGGACTTCCTGGGGTCCGAGGGACACCAAGGATAAAGGGGGCACTGAGAGGAAGTATGTCTTCAAGGAAGCTCAGTCTGTCCAAAAGAGAACAGAGAGGCACACATTTTCCCACAGAAAGGACAGCATTCTAGGCAGAACACATGGAGAAAATGTTTTCCCCAGCAGTTCTCTAGGGTTAAATTTCTGTCTCCGCCAAGTGCTGATGGTAGAGTGAGAAGCAAATAAGAAGTAGGTTGGCAGACTACTTCTTGTGTTATCTTAGGTAAGTGAGTCCTCTGGACTTAGTTTCCCTATCTGTAAAGTGAGAAGACTGGACTTGATGGACTTCTGGGTGCCTGACGTCATCTGAAACTTTCTAGGGAAGGTCCCTTAGCCTGGAATCCACAGACTGGCCTTTTAATGGGCTTCAAGCATCTGCAAGCCACTTAAAACTATGTGTACAGTAGTGTGTGTGTGTGTGTGTGTGTGTGTGTGTGTGTGTGTGTATAGGAGACAGAGAGAAAGAGAGAGAGAGAGAACTTAGAACAAGAGGTATTCACTGCCTTTAGTCTTAACATATATTCAAATGGATGCACTACCTCCCAGATAGCCAGCGGGCATGATGATGAGATGGAGATGGAGTGTGGGACTGGAAACAGATGTATGTATGCAGGAGGGTAAACAGTTTTGAAAGAGTGGTTGGGGGAAGAGAGGGTTAACTCACAGTGCTCTGCTGCCACATCGACAAAGCCTGAAGCAGAGGGAGAGGGGAGGGGGGAAGGGGTGCCTGGAGAAGGAATCAACTTTTGAAACTTTCTCCAAGTCCCACCCACAGAAAGGCTCTTCTTTGCCATGACTCATTCTGGGAGGAATGTGAGTTGCCACGGTAACCTTTTTTTCAGGGTCTCTGCCTGCTGGCTGGGAGGGGACGCTGAAACGCGCTCAGAACATCGCTCGGAACATCAGGCGTCAGGCTTGGTCTGAATGTCCCCTACTCCACTCAGTCCCCAAATACCAGGACAGCAAACTCTAGGTCCTGCCCTGCTGATCTCCAGGGATCCCAAGGCAGCTGAGGGGCTGTGATAAGCCTCCCTGACTGGTGCTTGAAGAGTTTTAGTTCCACTGCTGTCCATCCCCCCCACCCCCCCAGGTGCTGTTTGACTTTGAACTAATCAATTATCCTTTCTGAGCCCCAGTTTCTTCCTTGGTTAAAGAACAGTAACAACAGTCACCTCAAAGGGCTATCCTGCGGAAGAAATGGGCTGACACACAGGAAGCACTGGGTAAACTGTGCTCTTCCCACCTAATGCAATGGGTTTTTAGAACTGATACATTTATGTTATCCAAAGACTTAATGAAGTCATTTCCAGCTTTTTTGTCTGGGAGCTCCATCATCTTGGGGTTTGATTATAACTTCTCTTTACTAGAAGTGCTAACAGGCACAATTGAAACATAATATTGTTTAAATCCATTTTGATTTGGGCACCTTCGTATTTCCCAAGAGTATTATACCCTCCAGTGCGAAAAGAACATTGGCCAAGGCTATGGTAGAGGCGAGTCATAACTCACAGTGAGTGATATTAGGTAAGACCCTTCCCCTCTCTGGGCCTCAGTCCTAATCTGTTAAATGGGGGAATCTAGACAGTCTCCTTCCATCTCTGAACTCTGAAGCCCTGCAAACCTAAATCCCAGATGTTGCTTTCATGAAAAAGAACAGCTCGCTTACATTTTCAACACCCCTGTCCCCCTACTTGAAAAGGAAACAAGAGAGGAGGGGCTAGGGAATCTTGGGTTCCATAATCGTCCTGCTTAAACCTTTATCACTCCTGTCAACTGATAGCATGGCTGGGGTGTGCTACTTACAGGAGCAGCTTTCCTTGATGAAAATAAGCTATAAATAGGAAAGGATGATGGAGGAAAGGCAAGAACACAGGATGTGAGGTAAACAGGAGAATATTTGGCTTTTGAGGTTATTTAGATAGGTATGCCGAGATAAACAGGGACAGACACAAACCCATGAGGATGTAGACTCTAAACACTGGTTTTACCAACAGGCACCCACCTGCACAGCTAAAAATAAATGCCTCCATACATGAGCAAACACAGAAGGTCGTACTCTCACATCCCTCTCCCTGAACTGTATGTTGGCTCGCAACACAGCACAGACACGCTCCAGGTGTACATCTTGATGCACATACAAACTCTACCCTCAGCTCCCCAGGCCAGACCAGACAGATGCTGTCAGGTGGACACACAAAGACACACATACACAGCTTCACATAGAGGACTTCAAGGCCATAGGTGACTTCTACACGGACACACTCAGGTGTGCAGACACAACTACCATTTGTAGCTGCACACTGATGTGCACAGCCAGACACAATGACAGATTATGATGAGGAGGTAGACCTGTCACACACATACAGTACCAAATCACTGGCTGTACTTTACAGATAGAGATGCTGTAAAGGATCAGAGAAGGAAGATAACTCACTCAAGGTCACACAGCCAACTGATAGCTTAGCCTAACTTCCGCATGTTCAGAAATATCCAAATGTTCACTTTCTTTCTTTCTTCCATCTTTGTTTCTTCCTTCCTTCCTTCTTTCCTTCCTTCCTTTCTTCCTTCCTTCCTTCCTTCCTTCCTTTCTTCCCTCCTTCCTTCCTTCCTTTCCTTTTGGTTTTTAGCTGATCACTTGGTTTCATGCTTGTGAAACCAAGCCCTGTGGATATAAGTGATGAGCAGTACTTTTTCTCTCTCCTTTGCTGGCCAGCAATGGTCTCTCTCAGCCCTCATGGCTTTGCCATTAGGGCAGCACAATGTGGCTAATTGGTGGCTGCTCATTTGCTTCCTGCTGGCTTCTCCCTAACCTGTCTTTAAAGGAGGAAAGAGAGGGCTGGAGCGGAGCTTTCAGCCAACCCTGGGGATTAATGAAGCCACCTCTTCTCTACAGCAGACAGCCTGGATCCTGACCCCAACCCTGAACTCGGGGATGGCTGGGCTGAGCAGAGCCAGAGCCAGCGAGCAGTGACTTGGCAGAATTCTTTAGAAAAACAGCCTCCTGTTAACCAGGAGGGAGATGTGTCTTAGGTACAGAATCAGTTCTGCCCTCATCTCAAGACATAGAGCTTGGTGTCTATAGAAAAAATATGGATGGAGATACCAACTCTGTCCAGAACCGGGTTCCTTCAGAAACTGGTTATTAACCTATATTATCTGGGGACCCCTCTCGGTCATCTTGTATTAGTCATGGCATGGGGATCCAAGACTGATCATATGAAATAAGAAACAAAACAAAACGAGGTGAACGTCTGGATGTTTCTGAACATCTGGAAGTTTAGCTATCACACCAGCCTGCTGTATGGCCCTTAAGTGAGTTACTTTTCCTATCTGAGCCTCAATTCCTTTTATCTCCAAAATCACAAGCATGACAAAGAGGTTTCACCTGGTTTGACAATGCCAGTCCTTAGCTAGTGGCTGCTGGAAGAACTGTGTTTAAAATTTAGAAACCACTGTGCATGTTAGGGGGAAAAGATCATGTGATTGATTAGTAATGTCTGCCACGTGCATTGGAGGAGCAGGTGGAGACATATACACCATGTATTTACTATCCTTGGGCTGTGACAGCCTGAGCTCTCATCCCTTCCGTTTGTGGTCACCCCATTGCAGCAGTGGCCCCTAGAGGGAGCCAAGCAGGAAAGCCTGCAGCTCCACCCCAGGCCTCTCCTAACCACCATGAAACCATGAAACGTGGCATCCTAAATGCCTTTATGGAATCTCAGGCTGATTCCAGTCCCAGACTCTGGGGCTGCTTCAGAGCTGCCCCAGAATGTCTTTACTCCTAGCCTTAAGTGCCCATCACACCCTAAAAGTATCCCTTAGCTTCTTCCCTTCCAGCAAGAAATATTAAAATTGGAAGCAGAGTCCAGGGACAGGCGGGGAGGGCTGATACTCTGAAAGGCTTCTGCCTGAGCTGACTTAGAAAGTCAGAGCTGAAAGAAACCGTAGGGACCACGTGGCCCCAGAGACTTCAAACTGAGTTTATGGGAGAACTCGGAGATGCTCCAGTGTGTCTCAGGGATGTCTGAGAGCGTGGGACTTTCAGCCCCCTTCTCAGCCCCACTTTTACCTGCTTTAGTTTTTTAAATTTCACATTGATTCATCGAACGGATTATAATGCATTCGTGTTTCAACAAACGCAAACGGCTCTTAGCTGCTTCAAATATTGGACTTTGCAGAAGACCTCATTGCAAGAAAGGGCTTACATAATTTCGAACACCGCTGATCTAAAACAGCCTCCTCATTGTGCAGGTGAGCAGGGCCAGGTGTGGTCCAGGGGGCAGAGGCGCCTTCCTTAAGTTTGCGCACTGTGCTGGGAGCAGTGTTGCCAAGACTGCGTCCCAGGACTCCCGACTTCCATGTCACGAGACCACCTCTGAGCGGCCGCGCTCTCTCCCTGACGCGAGTGCCAGGGTGGCCGCCCCCGGCTGTGGTGGCGCCTCGCTAGCCTGGCTCAGCCCTCCTTCCAAGTCCCAGCTCCCTGGCGGGCCTGGCTCACAGAGGGGATTCCTTTATTAGCCTCCAGACTTGTTTTTCTCTCTTTAGGCTTGTTTACCAGGAACGTGTGTTTTTGGAACCCTTGTTTCCGAGCCAAACAGTGGGAGAGAGATGCTTGGTTTGCGTCAGCAGCCAACTAAGAGGCCAGCCTGGGGCCCAGGCTTCGTCACTGTGTTCTCTGGAGGCTGGGATGGTGTCCCCTTGACCAAGAGGAGCAATGTCTCCTTCGTTCCACCCCAACACCTAGGCCACAGACAAAGCGCTGGGGGTTCTTGCCCTGGGTTCTTGAGGGGGATGGAGATTCTGGGATCCTGGGATGCCCTTCCAGACAACATTGCTTACTTCTTCTATTCTCTCATAAAAATCACCCGTGAGCCTTCCAAGATAGGTGTATTATTTCCGTTTTACAGAGGGAGAAATGAATTGAGGCCCAGAGAGGGAAAGTTGCTTTCTGAAGGTGACACAGTTACTCAGTGGCAGAGTAGGGATTTGAAACTGTATGCTCTGTCTCCAGAGCCCCATGAGCTTACCTTTCCGCTATACTGCTTCTACAAAAGTTTGTAACCACTCTGATATGGTAGCCGCTAGCCACACATGGCTACTTAAATTTAAGTTAATTAAAATGAAATATAATTAAAAGTTCAGTCCATCCACACGAGTGGTATTTCAAGTGTTCGGCAGCCACGCGTGCCATATTGGACAATTCAGATAAAGAATATTTTCATCATCTGCAAAAGGTTCTCTTAGACTTCCCTGCTCCATAAATCTATTTCTCCCCAAATCAGATTTGATGATTACAACTCAAAGTCTGTGCTTCACATTCTTAAGGGCCTATGATTCCAAGACCCACAGTGTAAAACTCCATGGTTCTGAGATATCCCACTGTTCTGACATTCAAGGGACTTTTCAGTGTCCAGGGAGAGCCCAAAGGAGGCCCTTTATATTTTGAGGGACACGGACTGGGGGGCTGACTGTACTTTTCCATCCCCAGAGTCTTTCTAAAGAGAGAGAAGTGACCTCAGCTTAAGGTCTTGCTGGCAGCCAGGGACGGGTTTTCAGCCATCTCCAGAGCAAATAAAGGCAAAAGGAAGGGACTCGGTGTACGGAACAGGGGGAGGAGGTGGTGGTGGGGTGGGAGTGAGCAGTGTCTGCATTTGGTGACCACCAAGCCAAGGGAAACACGTTCCTCCCCTGGCCCAGGCTACTTTCCTTCCCTGCACCTCGGGCCAGTTCACAGCCCAACTGGGCGCCATTCGGGTGAGCACCTGGGAGGTAGCAGCTGCCAAGGGAAACTGTGTGAGACCAAGAGCTTGGCAGTGGTAGAGCGGAGCCACCTGGGTCCTCATCCAGCCCTGCTACTCACTTCCTGGGGCTCTCAGAAGATGTCTTCCCCTCTCTTGGCCTCAGCCTTCTCACCTGTACTATGGGGCAGAAAGACTTGCTTTGAGCCTCCAGTGGGATGCTGGATTGTGAAAACACTTTGAAAAGGATGGACATCTGCATCACCACAAACTAAAGAGATACAAAGGAGTGAGTTTTCATTTGATACCAATCATTTCTACAAAGCGGTTTATACTCTCACCAGACGGACCAGATCTAGGTTTGATTGGCAGAGAATGTGTTCTGAATGCCGGGGTCTGACTCTGTTCTGACCTCTCTGGGGTTACTGTTGCAACCCCTTGGCTGTGCAGGATGGGTGGCTGGCCCCTTTGCCAGACCTGTTTCAGAGAGCCTTGGGGATCCTATGCACGTGTAGAAAGTGTGGCCGTGCAGGAAGAACAGTCCAGTCATTCCCCTTCCCTCTTGGCCCATCATCTGGATGCAAAGGGTTCTGGGACTGGTGATGTAGCACTGGGCACTGGGTGGGACCCCAAATTCGGAAATTCATGCTTTCTCTAAGATTTTGGGTCATTTTCTTAACACTGTCACTTTCTGCATTTCTCCCCCACTCCCACACCAGACATAACCCCTAATAGGCCCAACTCAACTCCTAAGAATGTAGTTTGTTGAGGGAGTTTGACTCGGAAGAGGCTTGCACGTTGCAGGATTTCCTCCTCTCAACTGCAGGCTCATCAGGAAAGTGGGACTCAAGCCCTCCCGTGCCTTGTCTGCCCATGTGGCACAGCACAGGCTCCAAGGGGACAGTGCACATGGAAGCCCTTTAGATGCTTGTTACATGCACTGGAAGATTTAGAATTATTTTTTGGTTCTGGCTGCAAAACCAGTGGCAGGAAGGGTGACTGTGCCACTAGGAACGAAGTGCAGGCTGGTGGAGAGGCAGGATGGACCAAAGAGCTGACCAATAGACCTTTCCCTGGCCAGGGAGGGGAGCATGGTTCCTCTGCTCACGTGAAGGACAGACTCTGGAGATGGGGTCTTCCTGGCTTTTCAATTGGAAGCCCATTAAATTTCCAGCCCTGGCTGGGGTATTTCTCCAATGAGATGACTTCTGTGTCACTGGATCCCAGACAATGCCTTTCCTTTCCTTTTTTTGTTTTTTTTGCTTCTAGTTACCAGTCTCACTTTGGCCCTTTAACTTCAGACAGCCCCAGACAAGTCCTTCATTGATGTTTCTCTCCTGTTCCATTCATAAAATCTTAGGACGGGGAGATTTTTCCACTTGTAGGTCTGGGGGGGTGGGGGGGGGACAAGCATACCACTGTGTGGGGCAGGAACATTCTAAAAATTGCCTGGAAACGGAAGACTGGACTAGTCTGGGGGTTGGAGCCAGGGTGAAGCAATGCCAGGCTCCCAGGTTGATTCTTCTAAATTTCTATTACTTTTATTTCATACACACGCCGTGAAATAAGAGGTGAGGTTTTAGGTCTATTTTCATACAATAAAGGACCATTATGAAGTCTGCTCTTCCTCTACCTGTTTCTACCGTCCAAATACTCAAGGCCAAGTGAAGACAGGTTAGACCACAGGTGAAGACACATGCTAAGACCAGCGTGTGCCAGCGTCATTTTAAGGGCATTTTAAGAGCCCAGCCCACAACCTCAAAGCTTGCCTTGTCTAACCCTCACAACTAATGGAAGGGGCCATGAGGTGTAGAGAGGACCAGCGATTTTAACCAATATACCAAGATAGTTTGGAGGCCAATCGGGGTCCCCTGGCATTGAATTCCAAGCTGAGTGTTTTGTTTTTTTTTTCCCATGATGCCAAGGTACCTCCAAGGTGCTTGGCCACTGGAAAAGTCTTGGAAAGAACTAGGGATGACGAGCCCAATATAGATGTTTGTGGGACAAAAGAGGGAAGACAAGGCCTCTGCTCACCTTGACTAAACATTGCTTGGAGGCAGAAGGAGAACTCTTCTTTTGTGTAGCCACAGGAGAGGGGACAGATTAGACCAGAAGGTTGAGGGAGGCAAACTTAGTTCCATATAAGGAAGACCTTTCTAAATCCATTTGGGAATAGAAGTCCATCCAGTAAGAACAAGAAATAAAATGTCCCCACCACAGTTCCCTTTCTGAGGGATGGCAGTTTGGCAATGAATCATCAGAGAAGATTCTGCCCCCAAATCCTTTTCAGTCATGAGACTTTTGGAGCAGAGAGTTTAGCATCTAGAGAATGAAATCTTAGCAGTGGCCAGGGCAGGAGAATGTTCTAGATCTCAGCTAATATCCTTCAGCTGTGAAGGGAAAAGAGGAGAAAACATGAATACATGCAAGCATTTGGATCGTTTCCTTGGAGAATCCAGAAAAGTGCTGTCCCTTCTGGGTAGAATGGAGAAGATGTGGCTGCTGATTGGTCACACTCCAAGGCGATTCTTCTTTGTTTTATTTATTTATTTAATGTTTATTTTTGAGAGAGAGAGAGCATGATGACTGAGCCACCCAGGCACCCCTCTTTCTTTCTTTCTTTTTTTTTTTAAAAGTTTATTTATTTCTGAGAGAGAGAGACAGAGAGACAGAGTGACAGAGTGTGAGCAGGGAAGGGGCAGAGAGAGGGAGACACAGAATCAAAAGCAGGCTCGAGGCTCTGAGCTGTCAGCACAGAGCCCGATGTCAGGCTCTACCTCACAGACCGCGAGATCATGACCTGAGCCGAAGTCGGACGCTTAACCGACTGAGCCACCCAGGTGCCCCCTCCTTTCTTTTAGAATGTCTTAAATTATCTTAAATTGGCAGGAGGGCTTTATTTGCCTATTAACTTCCCCCCTTCTTTCGGAGCTGTAGGAAGGAGGAGGGAAAGGAGGAGGAGGAGGGCTTGGAGGATGGGAAGAAAAAGAATTCTGTAACATCAGGGATTAAGGGTCTCTGAAGATGATCTGGTTCAGTATTGCCCAAACTTGACGAGTTAGCCAACCACCTTTGCTGAACCACTTTTTAAAAACTTAAATAAATGTATTGGGAAAAGAGACTTTAGATCTTTACCATAAATGGAAAAATCTTTTGTCTTTTGTCCTAAATGGAAGGAAACTATAAAAATAAACACAAAGAAGACAAAACAACTTTGTTGAATTCCATCTGGATATAGTTTCCTGTGGAGGCTCTGAGCCGGAGGTCTGTTCTCTGTTAAAAAGGAGGGGGGAGGCTGGGTGGCTCAGTCAGTTAAACGTGTCTGACTCATGATTTTGTCTCAGGTCGGGATCTTGTGGTTTGTGAGTTCGAGCCCTGTGTTGGGCTATACACTGACAGTGGAGCCTGCTTGGGATTCTCTTCCTCTCTGCCCCTCTCCTGCTCATTCTCTCTCTCTCTCTCTCAAAATAAAGAAATAAACTTAAAAAAAAAAAGGAAGATAGAAGAGTGCTAGAAAGGTATTAAAGACATCTTAGCAGCAAACTGAGACTTTCTCCTCATACAGTAGGGACTGGAAGAGAATGGAGTGAAGCAATTTTCTCTGGCACCTTCCACTATCACTTTACATGCACCGTCTAAATTTTATCTTGCATATCACAGGAATTCAGCTCAGAAGGGGCTTTCCATCAAGAAGCCCCCCACTGAACTCCCAATCTCTGTCCCTTTGCAGGATTCCTGGCGTCATGAGGGCCTGGATCTTCTTTCTACTTTGCCTGGCCGGGAGGGCCTTGGCAGCTCCTGTAAGTACTTAGAGAGCATATGCACTTGGTCTCCCACCACCAGCTCAGTGGCACTGACTCTGCTGGCCCTGGATGCTTGGAGGGCCCAGGGGCTTCCCTATCTCATTATGTGCCTTATTATTATTTTTTTTTAAAGATTGTTTCTTATACTAATAAGGTCAGGAGAAAAATTGAGATGAGGACCCCTGGATGAAGCGTCCAGAGAAGAGAGATTTCCATGTGAGGAGAAGGTGAACTTTTAGCACCCACAGAGAAAGCTGGTTAGTTTTCAAGTCAGTGAGGACTGTTTGGTTGCAAACAACAACCAAATGGCTCCCATCTGACCACATTAGGAGGGGGACGGTTACTGGAGTAGATCATGAAATCTAAGGCCTTGGGGAGGACCGGAGGAGGACAGGTCCAGAATCTGGGAGGTGAGAACAAGTAGACAGTCTCCGAGGTGCTGCCATTTGAATGGATCTGCTTCAACGGTTTCACGTCTTGAGAAAATGTGCCAAGACGATCTAACAAAAATTCAAGGAGAACCAGTCCTGTTGGGCTTGGGTCCCGGGTCTGCTTCTTGGCCAGGGGAGTGCAGAGCACCCTGACTGACAGACAGCCCCTCCAAGACTTAGACTTGCACAGCAGTGGTCATTCAAAGCTAATCCGGAAGCCATTACTGGAAGAGAGGGAAAGAAGTGGGTGGCAGACAAACAGTTTCTTTCAACCTAGGATTCCCTCACCCCTTCTCCGCTAGGAGGTGTGAGTGATGGTGGACTCTGGCTGGTAGATTTTGGCAAAAGATTTGGCAGGGTTAGAGTTACTTAGAAGAAGCCCCAACCAGCCAGGCATGTCAAAGTTGTGTTATTTGTTTCTTCCTCCTCCAAGTTGACATGGCGAGAAAGAAACAAAATCATGATAAGAACATCATACTTTCAGGGAAAATAATGACATCTGTTAAAATTCATGGTGTTCATGCCCCCTGGGTCTCAGCTTTCCAATCTATAAGGTGAAAGAAGTCAGTCTCCAACAGTGGTTTCCAGATTCATAGGAATTCCAAGCAATGAAAGTGCTTTTCCAAGCTACATCTTATTGGGATAGACACCTCAGATATAAAATATATAAAGGAGAGTGCTCCAATGTTCCATAGGACCCCTGTTTCTTTTTTCCCTTAGCACCCCTGAGACACAGCCTTGGGGATCTCCAGGGAGCTGCTCTCCTAGCTCCCCAGGCTGGAGGCACTTCGGAGGCAAAGCCGGCCCTGGCCGCGGCCCTCTCTGAACCCCATTTTCTCTTCCTAACAGCAACAGGAAGCTCTGCCTGATGAGACGGAAGTGGTAGAGGAAACCGTGGCTGAGGTGGCAGAGGTAGGTGGGTAGGGTCCCCAGACCTCCACATCCATTCCCCGGAGAAACCAGGTAGCTGTGAGTCTCGATCCTGGGACAGGGCATTTGCTCTTTCTCATGTGCACACACAGCACAGATGTGAATCCTGTGTATTCCCCAACCTTGACACACTTTTAAATGCTCCCTGTTAACTTCAATGGAACCCTGGAGTTGAGAGCTATGATTTTGAAATTTTTATTTTTAAGCTGTAGGACAATTTTTCTGAGGCTATCATCCACAGTCTCCCCCTACATTAAACACGAAGGGGAGCTGCCGTGACACAGCTGGCAGAGATGGCAGGCTGGGTACCCCTCCTGCCCTAACATCCCTCGGGGCCTCTGAGGCATCTCGGTGGGCCTGTAAGAGTCCATCTCAATTCTGACCCTGACATCTGTGCTCACTGTGTGCCCTGGGCCTGAACCAGCTTTCCAGCTCATCTCTCCTCTTGTGGGACCTGAAGCACCGAGCAAGTCCCCTCCAGTCTTTACCTCTGAAGGTAGGGGCCGTTTGACTCACTCTTCTCCCCCCACCCCAGGGACCTGTGGGAGCCAACCCTGTGCAGGTGGAAGTAGGAGAATTCGATGAAGGTGCTGAGGAAACTGAAGAGGAGGTGGTGGCTGAAAGTAGGTCTCTTTCTCATATCTTGTATCCAGTTTTGCCCTCCACCGCTTGAGCCTGGGGCATGGCAACAGCCTACGTGAGGTTCCTTCCTAAGGAAATTTAGGGTGAGGTCCTCCCCGCAGGGCGGGCCGTGGAGGAGGAACAGTGTTGACTCAAAGGTTGGGAATATTCTCTGGAATCTGGGAATGATCTATTTATAGACAGGCTGTCTAGGCTGTGAGTGTCAGGAAGGGATGTTCCCAAGCTAGAAGTGGCCTTCTCCCCTCACAGCTGTCTGCCCTGATCCCACAGTTGGGTTTCATATTCCCATGGAGGCTGCAGGTCACATGTGGTCACTGGTCACATCTGGTCACTGAGCTCCTCGATGACCTCTGTCTCGGCCCTGCCCCACATGGGCACAGACCTGAGGGCACTCTGGGAGCTTTTATACTCATTAGCTTATGTGAAAATCGTTTCACACAGCTGTGAGAAAATAAAGCTTGGAAACCTGACAAAGCTCATTTAATGCTACCCTTGGGGTTCGTGCCAGGGGACAGAAGTGTCCTACAGCCACCGGCTCGGCACACCGTGCTCCATCTCCAACACAAGGCGTTACCAGCGTGGACTTGGGAGGTAGACCAACCGAGGTTTGCCTCTAAACTTGTCAACTCCCTCTGCAAGTGCCCTGCGACAGCTTGCTTAGCTCCGCTGAGCCTGCTTCCTCATTTCTAACATAGGAATGACGAAGGTGGTGGACCCTCACCCCACGGCTGTTAGAAGATTATGAGATAAAGCCCAAGGGCACTTGGTCCACTGCCTGGCAGGGAAGGCACCCAATAAAGAATGACTAAAATACCCCAAACCAAGCATCAGGAGGAAATGGCTAGACTGAGCTGTCATCCTGAGGGCACAGAGCTTTTGTTGGAGCAGAGGGGCATCTAATGAGTCTGTTCCTTCCCTCCTCCAGGCCCACCCTCATCCGGTGTTTACCAGACACGGCCGGGCTCTATTGTTCAGTGTGAGCCTCAAGGCTCTTCTCCCTTTTCCTTTACAGCCACTCAAGTCTGTTTTGCTTGGCCTCACAGCTCCCTGGCTCCGTGACAATGGTTGATTTTCCATCATTCTAGAAAGTTTATTCTATAATCCAAAAATGCCTCACTATCACTGAGGAACAGAGAGCTGAGAACACAGTGGTTGCTTCAATCCTCAAGGGAGTCATACGGTATCCAGTGCTCCTGGGTTCCGGATTAAGCCTGCAGGCCCAAAATGTGCCTGACCCTGACCTCGCACTGAATCTCCAATACCCAGACCGAGCCAATTTCTCCCTTAAATGCCAATTGCTGGGCTCAGCAGAAGAGAAAGGAGGACTCAGGGCTGCCCAAAGCCCAGAGAGGGGGCCACAGGAGAGGAGTTGGGCCCAAGGATCAGTCTGATTGGGTTGGGGTGGACCTGCTGTTGCTAACTACATGGCCTTGTACTCTACCAGACCCCTGCCAGAACCACCACTGCAAACATGGCAAAGTGTGTGAGCTGGATGAGAACAACACCCCCATGTGCGTGTGCCAGGACCCTACCAGCTGCCCTGCCCCCATTGGCGATTTTGAGAAGGTAAGGGCAGGGGGCTGAGGGATTGGGCCTTTGTAAACACGGAGTGGCCGCCGTAAACACTGGTGGCTCGGTGACTCTCTGGAGTGGTTCCCGTCTCAAAAGTCCCCACACTAGATAGTCACAGCAGGAAAGTTGAGGTAAGTCTCTGCCTGTCACCAGCTCTCTCCAGCAACCAACAAGAATTTATTTGGCACCATCAGATTCCCAGGTCTCTACCAGATCCAGAAGGGACTATATTAAGAACATCGGACACTGAGATAGGGGCTTTTCTGCTTGGGAGCAGCCCAGCAAAGCACCCAAAAATGTAGGCTCTGGGCTCAGACTACATGTTGACTTCAAACCCCATCTCCACCCATGTCAGCTGTGAGATCTTAGCTAAGTGTAGAAACTTTCCAAGTCTCAGTTTTTTCATCTCTGAAGTGGGGATAGAAATGGTCTTTATTTCATAGGGTGGTTGTGGGGATTTGTTAGGTAGTACTTAGTACCCAGTATATACTCTTTGAAAAAAATCTTTCAAACTTCTCCATTCTGCTTCCAGTAGGACTCGTTCACCCAGCCAACCATCTATCCGTCTACTCATGTAATTATTTTATGGTAAAATAATTACAATAATCATCTATCCATCCATTCATGTAATTATGAATTATTGAGTGCCCACTCACGACAACTAATGTGCTAGTGATGACCTAGCTCAGGACAGAAATCTGGTACCAGCATTATTCCCACAACCTTCTATCTGGGTCCTCCATCATTAGTCTCTCCCCAGTACAACTTATCCACTGGGCTCCAAAGTTTAGCACCATGGTCAAGTCTTTCCTCCTCCTCACTCCTTTCCCCCATCCTAGTGGTCACCAGTGCCCATCAACTCTCCCTCTGCAGTGATATATAAGCCATAGTGAGTATGTACAGGTTCCCTGCCCCCTAATTTAGATACTTCCTGCTACAGTCCTTGTTCAGCCCTCGGCATCTCTGCTTGGCCGCCCTCATGTGCAGAGACAGATTCACCAGGAGGACTTATGTGACTCAATGTACAGTTGTATTCACAGCTAAGACTTACTACAGTGACATATTAAAGATACACAGTAAATAACATGGGAACAAGATGTAGGGAGAGTCTGGAGGAATCCGTGCCCAGGCTTGCTTACTTTCTCCACCCGTATGCAGGCTCTCACAAAACGCACTCTTTCCCCAGCTACAAAGATGCAGCCACGTGTGAGCAATGTTTTTGCTCAAGGAAACCCATTAGAGACTCAGCCCCCAAAGTTTGCACTGAGCGCTAGTCACGTAGGCACCCTCTGCCTAGCACGTACCCAAATTCCAGACTCCCAGAAGGAAAGCAGATGTTCAGCACAAACTGTATTGTTTGTACAAGCAGTCAAGGCGCAGTGAGGCACCCTTATCATCTGTGGAATGTTTTATAGCAGGTGCAGGGAATTGTTCATCGGCCAAGTTCCCAGATGCCAGCCAAGGGCCAACCCTGCAAGCAGGCCTTTCTAAGCATAACAGTCCCAGTCTTTTTGCATTAACTTTTTTCAGTACCCTCTGCCTGTTCACCATCCCCATCTTTCATTTCTCCTTTCCACATCTGCTGGGCTTGTTTTCCCATATCTCAGCCTGATTTCATCGTACCTCCGCTCAGAGGCCAACAGAGGCTCTCAGCATGGTCTGAACATCGGCCCGGGAGCCCAGAGTGGATTTTTGTGGTCACCCTAGCACTGGTTCACTGTGTGACCTTGGGCTGATCACGTTCTTTGCTTGGCTTTTTGTGTCCCCATCTCTGAAATGGTCAAGGATGATATATTGGACCAGTGAAGGGCTTTGGGAATGAAGGCATGGTGCTCTGTGCTCTATGCTTTGCTGACAGGTATGCAGCAACGACAACAAGACCTTTGACTCTTCCTGCCACTTCTTTGCCACCAAGTGCACCCTGGAGGGCACCAAGAAGGGCCACAAACTCCACCTGGACTACATTGGGCCTTGCAAATGTGAGTCGTCCTTGGGCTCTTCCAGCTCCCCGTGTCAGGGGGAGAGAGAGCGCTGAGCTGGAACTGATGTGGGCTCTGCCGACCCCGGGCTATGTGACATTGGGCAAGTCTCTTTCCCTTTCTGAGCCTTAGGACTGCCATTTATTAGTTTTTAAATGTTTATTCATTTATTTAGAGAGAGAACATGCGTGCACACACACAAGTGGGGGAGGGGTAGACAGGGAGAGGGAGAGAGAATCCCAAACAGGCTCTATGCTGATGTGGGGCTCAAACCCATGAACCATAAGATCACGACTTGAGTGGAAATGAAGAGTTGGACACTTAATCTACTGAGCCACCCAGGCGCCTCAGGATTGCCATTTGTAAAATGAGATGATTGTCTATGAGTAGCCTCCTCTTGGATCTGCATTCAGGATACCTCTTAGGAAGGACTGAGCAGTTGTGGAAGCACAAGGTCAGAGAAGGTTTGGAACCTTTCATTAGCATCCAAGACAACCATTCCTTTTCTCTACTGATGAGGATGTTCTTCTATAGGGCTAACCCAAATCTTTAGTGCTTCAATATTATAAAACAAAAATGATGTTTGATCTGGGCCTATAAAGTGGTTTTAAAATACAGTAAAACCTTGGTTTGCAAGCATAATTCATTCCAGAATCATGCTTGTAATCCAAAGCACTTGTGTATCAAAGCGAATTTCCCCATAAGAAATAATGGAAGTTCAGAGGATTCGTTCCACAACCCAAAAATATTCATATAAAATTATTATAATACTGTAATATGAAATAAAATAATAGAGAAAATATAAAATATAAAGAAAAATAAACAAATGAACCTTCCCTTATGGAGATAAGAGACGGGAGGGTTATTGTGCAGGACAACTTTCACTATCACTAATGGAATTACTGCCATCTATTGGCTCAATGGAATCTTTTTCTGCATGGGGGCCACTGTATATGCTTATATGGATGTTGAGTACAGTACAGTATTAATAAACTCTTGTCACGTACTGTATTTAATGTACCTGGCAATAAGGCAGCAGAGGAAAGGGTCTCTATCTGCAGGCAGCCTGACCTAGAATGAAGCAAAGCATTCCTAACCTTACTCTTGTATGGAACAGCAGAGGACTGTCCACAAATTTGAAGTGACAATATACTAGTGCCAATTGTGGGCATCTTCCAATGTTCTAAAAAAATCACGGATTTCTGCCAAACATCGCAGCCTGGGACCGAGCATCCGAGCATGGGAGACAATCTCCCACAATCCCACAGTGAGAAAGAGAGAGAGAGAGAGAGAGAAACCGTTGGCTCAGTTGTGATCATGTGACATTCAGCGCCACATTCTCATATTGCAAGACATCACTCACTTATCAAGTTAAAATTGATTAGAAATGTTTGCTCTTCTTACGGAACCTCGCAGAACAAGTTACTCACAATCCAAGGTTGAATGCTTTAAAATATGAGGTATGCCAGTCAGTGCCCACTTAAGATGTATGATTAACCACCTTCTTCTAGAAACCCGGGAGTGAGGTGTTGGGGGAAGGGATGCCAGGGTATTGTCTAGCTTCTTGTTAGGGATTCCAGGTGCAGATTGCACTGGCCCAGGTGCCTCCTTCAGCACTGGCAATCTCCTTATCATCTGAAACACCCAAGGTCACATCCTCCTCCAAGACAACACCCATGTTGTGTGTATGGTACATTCTGGCACCAGGTGGCGCTAGGGAGAGCCACTCACCTGCTTCATGAGGTGTGCAGAGTGCAGAACGGTGGGGAGGAGAAAACCAGGTCCTCTTGTGGTCAGCCCCACTCTCCCAGTTATGGGGCTCAGGACGCTGGGAGAGGAATGTTGGTAGGAATCCTTGGGCAGTGAGACTGAGGAATGGGCCAAGAGCCCTTTTACCAAAGTGACTCTTGCTGTCCTTGGGCCATGTTGCTCACTTGCTCCAAATCCTAGTGTGTCCACCACAGATGTTCCCTTCCACTCCCCAGCAGGTGGTGGAGAAGGTAGTGGTCCTAGCCGCAGAGGGGACTTTCCCTAGACTCAGGATGAGGGAAGGACAGACCTCTCAGCTCCAGGACAACCACATGCCTGGGATGGTGGATGAGACTCATAGTGTGGCCTTGAGCAAGCCCTCCCTCCCCACCCCCCATGATGACCTTTAATAAGTCCAATAAGAGGGTAGACTTGGTTTGACATTCTGGGATTCTAAGTTCCAAAGATCAGGATGGAATCATCATGAAGAATGTTCTGGTGGGTTAGTATTACTGACCTCCCCAGCACAGCTAAGCTGGACCTAAGGAGAGATGTTATCCAGCCTCCCAGCTCAAACACCTCCCAATGGCTGGTATCACCGGCGTGGGAGCTGGGCCTCTGTTCTCCAAGCCTCATGACCCAGAAAAGTGCAGGAGTCACTGGAGTGAGCCATTTCCCTCAGCAGACCAGACCAGGCCAAGGGAAGAGCAGACACGCCTCTACATCCCCATCTGCGGAGCCTTCCTCCCCCACACAATCTCCTTTGCTCACTGCGGTGTGAAAAACTGTCCCAGAAAGGCTGAGCCACAGTGCCAAGGTCACCGACTGAAATAGCTGTAGGGGGAAGCCCTGGGTGGGAAGAGAGGCTCAGCCAGCACGCTGGCCCTCAGGCAGGGAGAGTCAGGGTCCGTGCTGACCACCCTTGTGTTTTGGACCCCAGACATCCCCCGCTGCCTGGACTCTGAGCTGACTGAATTCCCCCTGCGCATGCGGGACTGGCTCAAGAACGTCCTGGTCACTCTGTACGAGAGGGATGAGAACAACAATCTTCTGACTGAGAAGCAGAAGCTGCGAGTAAGTGCTCTCTTTCCATCCTGTCCCAGGGCCCTTGCCTGGCACTGAGTGAGGTGGCTCCTGGCCCCGGGCTGGCTGAGATCCAGTCCCGTTCCTAGAACTCAGCCCCCACACGTAAGCCTAGACCGCGGCTCTGACAAGTGGCCGTATTCTGGGCACTGAGATGCAGACTTCTCGCTGCCTTTGGAGGCTCATAATACACATTCACATCATACAGCCTGAGAAGTCCTGTAACAGAGAGACCCGCTTACTCTGTTTAGCCCAGTGTTACACAAAAGGAGCACAAACAGCCCAATTCCTTTTTCTTTCTGAATCTGCGGATCTTAAACGTTACTGGAAGTATCCAGCGCTTGGAGTGCTGATAAAGTGCAGATTCCTGAGCCCCATCTCAGGCCCACAGGATCAGTGTCTCTGTGGAAACAGGCCCAGGAAGCCGCATTTTCACACGCTCCCAAGGGGAGTTTGGTGGGACAGCGCTATGGAGACAGAACCCTTTGAGATCACCCCTGGCCTCCACTTCTGTGGATGAGATGCTGGAACCCACCTGTGCCACTGTCTCCCCTCATTTTGAACCTTGGCCTTGGCTGGTCTCTTCTGCCTCTGGCTTACTGTTGGAAGAGGAGGGGCCCTCGCTGCCCTGGACCGTCTCCCCTGGACCCTTTGTCACCCAGCATCTGCTCTCACAGGTGAAGAAGATCCATGAGAACGAGAAGCGCCTGGAGGCTGGCGACCACCCCGTGGAGCTGCTGGCCCGGGACTTCGAGAAGAACTACAACATGTACATCTTCCCTGTGCACTGGCAGTTTGGCCAGCTGGACCAGCACCCCATTGACGGGTAAGGCCTCAGGCCCTCAGGATCACAGGGCGCTGCTCCGGCTTGGTGCTGGAGGAGACAGAGTTGTAGGTGAGGGGTGGTAGGTGCACTGGGTATGGCCAGAAAACCTCTCTGCAGCCTCTGCTGTGCCCAGCGCCAGAACCCAGTTTGTGCAGGGGCCGGGGCAGGAAGGAACAGGCAGAGGATAAAAGATGCAGACCCGAGAGGAAGGAAACCATAAGAAATTTTCATGCCAGAGGAAGCAGGAGTCAGCTGGAGTTGAAAATCCCTCCTCACCCCTGTGCATGCTGGCCTTGGGCATCCACTAGTTGAGGGAGTGTGAGCTAGGAAGGAGCTCAGCCTCCATGGGGTAGTGGGGGCAGAGGTGGGCTAGCCAGCGTGCTCACAGTCCTTCAGCAAGACCTGAGACCCAGTCCCAAGAGGGCAAACTGGCTCTGGGACTTAAAAAGACCCACACTGCCAATCCCATCCACACCGCAAGCCCTTGTTTAATTGTTCTTCCCTCTCGTCCAGATGGGTTTTGACGTGCGGTGCAGCTACGGTGCGGTACAGGGACTCACACTTACTGTCAGTGAACACACACTTACTGAGCACCTGCTATGTGCTCAGCACTGTCCCAGGCAGGGTGGTTGACAGTGATCAGACCTGACGCGGTCCTTGCCCCCATGAAGCTCACACTCTGGGTGATGACCTGCTTCTCCCAATTGAAGGAAGAAGTAAAAAGTTTCCCAGAAGGGGTGTAAGTGGTGGCTCGCTGCATGCAAGGTCGAGCAGTGGTTGTGATGACCCCTCACCACAGCCCTCTGGCCTCTCTTGCTGTGGGTTCTCGGAGGAGCCTAGAATGGGGGGCCACCCTGTTTCCATGCCTGGGGGAGGACACTGGGCACAGGGGTGCTCCCGTCTGGGATGCTCACCCCTCGTTCTTGGGCCGGCCTGTGTGCCTGGAGCCATGGCACCCTGGCTGCAGTCCCCAGTGGCTGGGGTCTCTCAGCTCTGGGAATCCCCTTGCTGCTTCTCTCCCAGGCTCTTTCCATGTCTGGGATCCAGCTGAGTCACTCACGGTGGAGGGAAAGGAGAAGGCAGGGGACATCCTGAGCTCAGGCTGAGCCACTGGGTCCCACCACAATGAAAGGACCAGGAGAGAGACTTCCGGATGGGGCTGCAGGACTGTGCATCTGGGAAAGTGCTCCAGCCGGGGCCAGGGGAATGCACCCTCCCATTTCTTGTCCCAGAGCTGCCCGGTGACCTTGCCTGAGTTCCTGCCCCTCTTTGGGCCTCAGTTTTCCCATCGATATACAACATAAGGGGAAGGGATGTTCCTTCCAGTTCCAGCATTGTGTGATTCCTTCCATGCGGTGGGTGGCGTGAGGGACTCGGGGTTAGAGAGAAAACTGGAGTCACGGTGTGGCCCTTGGGGAAGAGTGTTTTGAAGACAACTGGTTGAGGGCTCTGGGGGATAAAGAAAAAAATTCATACGTGTGCTCTGGAGTCAAGGCCGGCTGGAGGAATGAAGTGGGAGACAAGTCAGAAGGCCTCTCTCTCACACATTATGATGGACAAAAAGTGAAAGTTCTGTGGAGGTTAGAGGCCTCTGACTGACCTGCCAGTCGTAGCCCCTTCCCACTTCTCCCCAGAAGGCAGCACCGTCACCATTTTCGTGTGTCTCTTTTTAGACTCTTTTCTAGGCATTTGTCGCTATATACGTGTGTGTCCCTGGAAACATGCACTGTTGTTTCATACCAGATTTTGATCTACCAGTAGTAGAATATTTTCATTTTAAGTTTCCTTGTCCCAATTCTCAGCCAGTGAGGAAACAAATGCACCAAGAGGCCTTTGTCATGAATCTATGGAATCTCAGAAATGGAAGGGTCCTTAGATGTACAGTCAACTCTGCCTCCTGTGATGAGGAGGAAACTGAGGCTCAGAGCAGGGCAGTGCCTGCTCTCAGTCCCACAGCAGGTCAGCGGCAGAGCGAAGGGGTAGACCAGAAGCCTAACTTCTGTTCCGCTTGCCCACCCCTTCCTTCGCCCTGTGGGGTAGCCTCGCTCTCTGGCCTCTCCTGGAGTGTGGGGCTTTCCAACACCGCAGGCCCTCCCTGCCTCTTGCCCCCAGGTACCTGTCCCACACGGAGCTGGCCCCACTGCGTGCACCCCTCATCCCCATGGAGCACTGCACCACCCGCTTTTTTGAGACCTGTGACCTGGACAATGACAAGTACATTGCCCTGGACGAGTGGGCTGGCTGCTTCGGCATCAAGGAGCGTGAGTGTCTGAGCGAAGGGGCCACCATCCCCTCCCCTCCCTCCTCTGCTCTCCGTCATCTGTGCGTCCATCCTCTCTACCCAGCTGTGCTCCCTGTGCCTAGTTAACCCCTGTCTGGGTGGGTCTTGTTCTCTCAGGCAGCCTCCTGTCCATCTGGCTGTCTTTACCGTTCCCTTCCTCAAACACAGCCCTCAGTCTGTGCCTCGTCCGATTTGGGGAGCTGCAGGCACCTAGACGGGAGACAGGAAGTGTAGCTTGGCAGCGTGTGTTAGTGACAGGAGCAGGCCAGGGGTCGGGAGGCCAAGGTTATCAGTCACCAGGTTCCTGGCTGACCCTGGGCCGGTCACCTGACCCCTGGCCTGGGGATGGGTGGGACTCACTGACTCCTCGGGAAGCGGGTCTTCACCCACACAGGGCCTCGCGTTCTAACTCTGTTCTCTTGTCTTGCTTTGCAGAGGATATTGACAAAGATCTGGTGATCTAACTCCACGCCTGCCTCCTTCCGCAGTACCGGTTCCTCCCTCTTCGATCTTCCCCTTCCTGTTTCCCCCAAAGTTTAAAATGTTTGGATGGTTTGTCGTTCTGCCTGGGGACAAGGTGCTAATATAGATTTAAACGAATACATTAACGGTGCTAAAAATGGAAGTCGTAACCCAAGTCATGACATTCTTAGTTGTAACTCTGCTGTCACCGCCTCTTGCTCACCCGCTAACGGTCCCATTTTTCTCTTGCCACTTGTGGTGTTTTCCGTCGTCGCAGTGGCGTGTGGGTGGGGACTTTGATCTGCTCAAGTCTGCCTTCAACGCACACTGCACCCTCAGATTTTCTCTCCATTTCTATTTGAAACGACTACTCACCAAGTTCGTCTTTGTGTTCATTTTATATCAGGGTAGTGGCTGCCCGGGCGGGCTCTTCCCCTCGTGGCCTGAAGGTGGGCAAAGGGAAGTAACAGGCACATGATGCTGGCAAGGATGTTTCTGGGACTGGGGGCCTAGTAGGAGAGAGCCCTGCAGAACCCGCCAGCCAGAACTGCAGGTAGCAAGGCTGTCGCTGGGAGAAAGGACCCGAGTCTGTGTTAGGAAAGTATGTTAACTCTCACATAAGCCAGTCCCTCACCAACTCCCCCCTTCTTTTTCAGTGCCATTTCCTTTTATGTTAGGCTGTTTGTCCAAACTTTTGGGAGCTGGGGTGGACTATTGGCTCTCTGGAAGCTGCCAGGGTGCTGGGGGGGAGGGCGCCACACCGTGCAGGGCTTCTCCCCTCCTAGGTGTCTTTGGGAAATGCAGCACTGGGAGGTGCTTTCAACCAGGAAGGCCAAGGTCTAGAGCGAGGTGTAGAAAGTTGTAAAATAGAAAAAGTGTGGTTGGTGAATTTTTTTTCCCACATTTGGATAGCTGTCACGAGAGGTCTTTCCCTCAGTTTCTAGCACGTCCCTCCTTTTCTTCCTCTCCTCACTTTTTTCCTTTTATTAATCAAGAGTAACTTCAAAGTCAATGGGATGGTCGGATCTCACAGGCTGAGAACTCGTTCACCTCCAAGCATTTCATGAAAAAGCTGCTTCTTATTAATCTTGCAAACTCTCGCCACGATGTGGGGAGTTTGACAAATCTTTCAAAATAAAAAGTAACGACTTAGAAACTGCCTTCTGAGTGATTTTGCATGTGTCTCAGTCTTAGACACCTCACTCCCCTGATACGCAGACCCATGGACGGACGTGTCTACACACAACTGTGCAACTGCTGTGCTTTGGTACCCACAGGCTTATTTATACCCAGAGGATTTGTACACAAGGAATGTATGCTTCCTATATGCACAAATTTAGGTTTTAATTTTATGACCTGCATGCTGACCCTTTTTCATTACTGCACTTCATAATCAGAAACACCAGGCTAAGCAACTATCCCCTTCCATCATCCATCCATCCATCCATCTGTCCATCCATCCATTCATTCAGTCAACAAACGTTTATGATATACCTACTATGCACTAGGATCCATGCCCGGTGATGGAGACTCAATTGTGGCAAAGCAAAGCATTTGTTCTAGAATGTATAACCTAGCGGAGAATAGATTAAACGACTGCAGGACCAAATATAAATTACAAGTACAGTGAAAAGTCCAGTAAAGGGAGAGTAAGAGAAACCATGAGTATGTGCAATCAGGGGGGGGACACAGCATTATTCCAGAGCTGCACGGTCCCACAGGGTAGTTGCTACCCATGCATGGCCACTTAGATTGAAGTTTAAACCAACTAAAATTAAAATTTCAGTTCCTGAGTCCCATTAGACACTCTCCAAGAGCTCGTTAGCCACGTGTGAATAGTTGTCAGCTATTGAACAGGGAAGATCTAGAGCATTTTCATCATCACAGAAAGGTCTATTGGACAGGGCTGTTCCATGGCTTCCTTGAGAAAATCTGAGCTGAGACACAAAGGAAAAGAAGGGATTAAGTGTGTGGAGCAGGGAGAGGGCAGGGAAAGAGCATTCCAGGCAGAGGGAACAGCATGTGCCAAGGCCTTGAGGTAAGTGGAGAGCACAATGAGTCCCAAGCTGGCTTGGCTTGTGCACAAAATGAGGGGTAAGTCATATGGGACTAGGCTGAAGAGGTGGGCAGAGGCCAGACCATGCAGTCTCGTGAGCGATGGTACGGGGTTTGGATTTTATTTTTTGTGCAATGGGAAGTCATTGGAGGGTTTTAAACCAGAGAGACAGACAAACGAACAGGGTTAGATTTGCTTCAAAAAGAGCACTCTGGGGATGGGGCGCCTGGGCGGCTCAGTCCGTTAAGTGTTCGACTTCGGCTCAGGTCATGACCTTACAGGTCGTGGGTTCCAGCCCTGCATTGGGTTCTCTGCTGTCAGTGTGGAGCCTGCTTCTGATCCTCTGTCTCCTTCGCTCTCTGCCCCTCCCCTGCACACACTCTCTCTCTCAAAAAAAAAGAAAGAGAGAGACTTTGAAAAGAGATAATGACATTGTAAGTCCACAGAGCACTTTTCAAAGTTTCTGCATGTTCATCATGCTAGTGTGATAGTTCAGACTGGTGTTCCAATTCTCCCATTAGAGATGGAGAAATAAGCCCAAGCAGTGAGTGGGCCCCAGAGCTGGGTCTTCAGGTGCCAAGCCCAGAGTTGTTTCTCCCCGCCTCTTATTTGAAATTCTTTTCAAATTACTAAACTAATACACACACACACACACACACACACACGTTCTCAAGGGACAGGCAGCATCAGAAGGGCAATAGCATGAGTCAGCCCAGGGCCCCAGGGAGGGCAGGGCAGGGCTGCACCCCTGCTGGCTGCCTCACAGCTCATCAGCCTTCAGGGTCCTCCAGAATCTAGACTCCTTCAAGGCCGTGTTTCCATTTTTTTCTATCTGTGCTCTCCCTATCTGTAAATCAAATCACTTAAAAACAAAATTAACACTTAAAGTTGTTTCATTACCTTAGTAGAAAATCAGTATCATCTACTGTTACTCGAGATAAACCTTAAAGATAAATACAGTAAAAATATAAATACAGTGAATAAACAATGTTATGCAATTATGAATGTGTCCCATGCTTGAAGGATTGTTTGTTTCTTTTTCTTTTAAGTTTACTCATTTATTTGGAGAGAGTGTGTGAGCGAGGGAGGGGCAGAGAGAGAAGGGGAGAGAGAGAGAGAGAGTGTGTGTGAGAGAGAGAGAGAGAGAGAGAATCCCAAACAGACTCTGTGCTTTCAGTGCAGAGCCTGAGGCAGGGCTTGATCTCACGAACCTGTGAGATCAGGACCTGGGATGAAATCAAGATCATGACTGGAGGCTTAACTGACCGAGCCACCCAGGCATCCTGGTCTGTTACTTATTAAAAGAAAAGATCTAAGAGATTTCTCTTTGATAATCAGATGGCCCCAGAGAGAACTGATTTATAGTTAATTGAATGTTAATGCCAAATCTGTAACTCTCCTAAAATCATCTGGGCAAGAGNTCCTTTGGAGACCATCTGAGTCCCTGGTAACAGAAGGCTCCTTCCTTCCTTCCTTTTGAATATCGGCCTCAGAACTGGACTGAGCCCTTCCAGTGCACTGACCTAACACTGAGCTTGTGTCCTATCTGATGATAGTGGTCTCCACCTCATAGCTCCTTGTGTCTGACATACAGGAAGCCAATAATAATAAAAAGATGAATATTTCCAACCTAAACGTGAGCGGCCTGTTCTTTCCCCGCTGCCTAGACTGGGTCCTCTGTCCCTGGTCCCCTCTCAGTTGGAAGGGCTCCTGCTTCAAGGGCACAGCCCCTGTGTAAAGGGGTTCCCAGGCATCTCCCATGTTAGGAAGGCAGATGTGCTGGGCTCCCTGGTATCTGCGCTGGTTTTTGCTACAGGACTGCAAGGGTTAAAAGTGTCCGGCAGGAATCAGAGAAATAAGGCACCGTAAGGAGGAAAAGGGGCCCTGGCCAGGGAGACGGGAGCCTAGTTTCCAGGCCAGTGGTGTGAGCCTGGGCAAGTGTCTTCCTCTCTAGGGGTCCAGTCTCTGCTTGTAAGCAGTGGTGGAGGGGGAGCTGGATAAAATGGCCTTTATCTTCAGAGCCTCTATCGGAGGCTATGAGATCTCCCCTTCTTTCCTTGTGAACAGGCTGTCCTGGGGGTGAGTGAGGTGCTGGGACCTTCGAGACCTCACAACCTGGTTTCCGGAGGGCTCCCCAGAGCCAGCGGGACCCAGTTGCTGCTGGCTGAGTCACAGCCCTCCAGGCCGCTGCGGAGGGTGAGGGCGCCCCCTGGCGGGACCCTGGAGCAAGGCTCTCAGAGCTGTGGGATGGGTCTGAACTGACTTGCGGAGCGTCCAAGCCGTAAGAACCCACGGAAGTCACCTAACCCAATCCCCTCATTTTACGAATGGGGAAACTGAGGCTCACAGGAGTGAAAGACACTCCATCGGGTAAAGTTTCCAGATAAAATGCAGGATTCCCAGTTAAATTTGTTTTCATATACACAACGAATAATATTAATTTTTTTTTAACGTTTATTTATTTTTGAAAGACAGAGAGACAGAGCACGAGTGGGAGAGGGCCAAAGAGAGAGGAAGACAAAGAATCTGAAGTTGTCAGCACAGAGCCCCACGCAGGACTTGAACCCACGAGCTGTGAGGTCATGACCTGAGCCGAAGTCAGACACTTAACTGACCAAGCCACCCAGGTGCCCCAATAATTTTTTTAGTATAAGTATGTCCCATGCAACATTTAGGACACATTTCTATTAGAAAATTACTTGTTAGGTACCTGAACTTAAAGTTTAACCAGATGTTTTGTCTTTTCTTTTGCTCTATCTGGCAACTCGACCTCAAGTCCACCCACTGAGTTAATGTCTGAGCTTGGACTGCAGACCAGACATGGGTCAGGGCTCCTCCATCCCTGACCGACGTCTTTCGCTTGCAGCTCTGCCCAGCACTCAGCAGGGGCATGGGACGTGTCCATTGGCATTTTCTGGGAGAGAGCAAGTGGAAGAATATATGAACCTTGTCTTTGACGGTCCCAGGAATGTTTCAAACATTCAAACAGAATGTTTCAAAGAGATGGGTCCTTCCCAACTCCTGCTACCATCAAAAGCTAAGCTTCGATGTTTTGGTAATAGATTTGCCTGAGCTCCCTGCCCTGGTCTGATGTACAAGGTTAGGGAGGCACCTGGGTTAGGAAGGGTTCTGCACTGATAACTGGGATCCCCCAGTTATGCTTTTCGTGGTGAGCACTGAATTGTGTATAGAATTGTCAAATCAGAATGTTGTACACTTGAAACCAATATGACATTACATGTTAATTATACTTCAATTAGAAATAAATAAGTAAATAAATAAATAAATGTATGTTATGTTCCCCAGGTGATTCTGATGCATAGCAAAGACTGAGACCCCCTGGGTTTGCTTTAAGGAAGAAAGGTAGCTGCTTAGATGGGGCAGGTTTTAACTGATATATGTCAGTAAGTGTCCATCTTCATGATGCATAGGTGGGTTAGGAAGGAGTGTGTGTGTGGGGTGGGTTGTTATAAAGCACATTCCCAGGGGGCACCTGGGTGGCTCAGTTGGTTGAGTGCCTGACTCTTGATTTTGGCTTGGGTCATGATTTTCTGGGTCATGGGATCGAGCCCCATGTCAGGCTCTGCATTGATAGGTCAGAGCCTGCTTGGGATTGTCTCTTTGCTGCTCCCCTGCATGTTCTCTCTCTTAAAATAAATGAATAAGCTTTAAAAAAACCCAGCACTTTCTCAGATCTATTTCCAAAGATTCTCATTGAGTAGATGTAATCTGGGGCCCTGGAATCTTCCCTTGTGACAAGCACTCAGCTTCACCTATAATTGTAATGTATTTTAGTTCTTAAAAAACAAAAACAGGGGATGCCTGGGTGGCTTAGTCGGTTAAGCGTCCGACTTTCGCTTAGGTCATGATCTCGCGGTTCGTGGGTTCGAGCCCCGCGTCGGGCTCTGTGCTGACTGCCAGCTCAGAGCCTGGAGCCTGTTTCAGAGTCTGTGACTCCCTCTCTCTCTGACCCTCCCCTGCTCACGCTGTCTCTCTCTCTCTCTCTCTCCTAGAAATTAAAACAAAAAAAACAAAAAAAACAGAACTGAAGCAAATATGGTTGGATGATAAAGTTCTTAAGATGGTGAGTGTATGAAAACATACATTATTCTATTTGCTCTAATGTAAGTATTTCACTAAAAATACTTGTAACAGTTAGGAGCATTTTAGGGGACTGTGGGGTAGGTGGCCTGAAGACCATAGTTTGAGGAACTCTGGCTTAGGAGGCAAGACGGTGTGCAGAGCTGCCACTTCCAGGTACACACTGGTCACCCTCCATGTCTAAGAGTTGCAGTCTGGGGTGAGATGAGCAGGGCCTCGTCTTGTAGGGTGGGAAAGATTCAGAGAAGCAGAGGTAAGTATCACAGCCAGGAAGCAAGTAGTCTGAGCAAATGGGAGAGTAAGTGCCAGGCGACAAGGGCTGGTGTCCAATAAATGACCTCTCTTGCCCTATCTCTTGTCACTACTCACTCAGTCACTATACTTTAGCCACAGGGGCCTTCCTTGTGTTCCTGAAACATGCCAAGCTTTGTCCTGCCTCAGGGCCTTTGCACTTGCTGAGCCCTCTGTTGGAACCATCCTCTTTGCCCAGCTTTTCCTCAGCGCCTGCCTCCTCATCACTCTTAGGTCTCAGTTCAAATGTTACCTCCCCAGAAAAGCCTTTGTTGTCTACACTTCTCACTCCCATGTTCTCTCCTTCATATCACAACCTGTAATTATTATCATATTTATTCATTTCTGTTGCCTGACACCCCCACCCGAATGCAAAATGTAAGATCCATGAACACAGGGACCTGATCTCTTGCTCATTGCTATTGCCCCTAACCCTGAACCCATCTCGTGGAACATATTAAGTTCTCCCAGTCGATTGTTTGTTGAATGAATGAATGAATGAATGAGAGGCGGGGCAAGGCCAGAGTAGGGAAAGCCCTTAGAACAAGGGAAACTGGTAGGTAGACATTGGGGTCTGAGAAAATACAGGGGAAAAGCTCCTTGACATTGGCCTTGGCAAAGATTTTTTAGACTTGACACCAAAAGTACAAGTGGCAAAGCCAAAAATAGACAGGTGGATCTTCATCAAACTAAGAAGCTTCTGCACAGCAGAAGAATCAGGAATATGACAAGGAGGCATCTTACAGAATGGGTGAAAATATTTGCAAATATTTTCTAAGGTGTTAATATCCAAAATGTATCAGGAACTCATACAAGTCAATAGCAAAAAAAAAATTTTTTTTTTGATTTAAAAATGGACACAGGGGGCACCTGGTTAAGCATCTGACTCTTAATCTCGACTCAGGTCATGATCTCACGATCATGATTTCATGATTTCATTGTGAAATTGAGTCCCACATTGGACTCGCGCTGACAGCACAGAGCCTGCTTGGGATTTTCTCTCTCTTTCTCTCTCTCTCTCTCCCCCTCCCTCTCTCCCTCTCTCCCTCCCTCTCTCCCTCCCTCTCTCTCACCTTCTGCCCCACCCCCATTCATGCACACCCTCTCTCTCTCTCCCATAAATAAATAAACTTAAAAAAAAATTTTAATGGGCAAAGGACTTGAATAGACATTTTTCCAAAGAAGATATTCAAATGGCCAATAGGTACCTGAGACGTTGTTCAACATCACCCATTATCAGGGAAATGCCAATCAAAAAGGTGGTGAGATATCACGTCATGCCTGTCATCAGAAGCCCAAGAGATAAGAAGCATTGGCGAGAATGTAAAGAACAGGGAACCCTTGAGCACTATGAGTGGGAATGTAAATTAGCGCAGCCCCTGTGTGTGGAAAGCAATATGGGAATTCCTTGAAGAATTAAAAACAGAACTGGGGCGCCTGGGTGGCTCAGTCAGTTGGGCATCTGACTTCAGCTCAGGTCATGTCCTCATGGTTCATGGGTTTGAGCCCTGTGTCGGGCTCTGTGCTGACAGCTAGCTCAGAGCCTGGAGCCTGTTTCAGATTCTGTCTCCCTCTCTCTCTAACCTTCCCCTGCTCATACTGTCTGTCTCAGAAATAAAGAAAACATTAAAATATTTTAAAAAATAAAAATAAAAACAACTCTCATATGACCCAGGCACTCCACTTCTGGGTGCATATCTGGAGGAAATGAAAACACTACCCGAAGAGGCATCAGCATCCCCGTGTTCCTTGCCGTATTATTCACAGTAGCTAAGACCTGGAGACTACCTAAGTGTCCACCAGTGGGTGAAGGGATAAATACACGGGAATATTCTTCAGCCATGAAAAGAAAGGAAGTCCTGCTCTTTGTGACAATATGGACGGACCTTGAGGGCATCAGGTTAAGTGAAATAAATCTGACAAAGAAAGAGAAACATTGTGAAGTTTTCACTTATCTCTGGAATCTGAAAAGGCGGAATTCTAAGAAATAGAGTTAGAAGGGTGGCTGCCAGGGACAGGGGAGTGGGGGGAAGTGGGGAGACGTAGGTCCAAGGGTATACATGCCAAGCTGTGTGGGGAGTAAGTTCTGGGGACCTAATACACATTACGGTGACTAAAATCAAGAACACTGTGTGATGTACTTGAAAAGACATTAAAAGACATCTTAAATGTTATCGCCGCATTAAAAGACATCTTAAATGTTATCGCCGCACACACAACAGAGGTAATCTGTGAGGGGATGGAATGTTAACCGGCCTCATTGTGGTAAGCACTTAGCAGTGTATCTGTGTGTCACATCATCGCATCGCGCCCCTTAAACTTACATATGTTATTTGTCTGTACTATTTCAATAACGCTGGAAAAAACCAAGGCAAACCAAACCAAATCTCTGCATTTCTTACATCTCTAATTTAGTAATATTTAGATCTCCATCTGTTAAGTTTCGAATTTCTTTTTTTCCCCTAAAGTTTATGTATTTTGAGAGAGAGAGAGAGAGAGAGAACGCAGGGGAAGGGCAGAGAGAGGAGGAGAGAGAGAATCCTAAGAGGGCTCTGCACCATCAGTGTGGAGGCTGACCTTGAACCGTGATATCATGACGTCAGCTGAAATCAAGTCAGTCGCTTAACCGCTTAACCGACCGAGCCACCCAGGCGCCGGGTCAGAGCTCCTTGGCTGCGTTTGTATTTGCCGAGGGATATGGCCACCAAAGCCGGCGGTGCACGTAGGTCGAGATGGTGACGGCACTAGTGTCACCGGGGACGTGATTTTCAGAGGCGGTGATGGACAAGCCTCCGTGGAGTTCCAGAGAAAACGAAGTGCGAGCATCCAGCAACTCACAGGGTCGCAACCCCTCGGTGTACCCTAAAGCAGAGCAAGACAAAACGACAACAAAACAAACGGAAGCCGAACAGCTTTGTTAATCTTTGCAAAGGAGAGCTAGATTCCGGGCCCAGATCCTTAGAAACGGGATTTCTTCTTTCCTTTACTCAAAAGCCACGTGGGAGGTGGGACAATTCCCCGCGGCGCAGGGCTGTCTGGGTCTCGGCCCCTGCCCGCTCAAAGGCCCGCTGTGCCCTCGAAACCGTGGCTGCGCGCACAGCTCCCAAAGGACCCTCCCGGCGACAATGCACCAGCGCGCAGAACCGCTTTCTGGGACGCTGGCCGAGCGCTCCCCGAGGCCAGCAGGGGGAGGCCTGGCTCCAGGAACGAGCGCTCCTAGGCCCGCGGTGGACTTCAAAAGTCCGCCAGGGGCCCCTGGCCGGCCCTCTCTCGGGACCCCCAAGGGTCCGCCGCTTCGCCACACTCCCCCCTCCACACCGTTCTGTAGGTGAGGGAAACCGAGTCGCAGAGGGGACGAGGGATTGGAGATCTGCGCCCCATCCACCTGAGCGGCACAGTCTGTAGAGGAGTTCCAGAAGCAGAAACCCAAGAACCTACGACGTCATCATCCCTGTGCTCTGAGAAAGGTTATCTTCACCTCCCCAGCTCTCGGCCGCGGGGCAGACACCAGGGCCCGGAGCCCTCCTGCGCCCAAGGCTGGCCCCTGGGCTGAGCAAAGAAGGGAGTGTGCTAGAGGGAAGGGAGGGGAGCCCGCTGACCGGGTCCTGGGCCCGACCTTGGCGGTAACCGGTCCCCTCTCTGAGCCCCCAGCTTTCTTGTTGTAAGGAGAGTATTATACACATGGTAAAGTCCTATCAAACATAAAACTCCAGACTCTGCAGAACGGTTTCAAATGTCTCCTCCTCAGCTTCCATTCCATTTTCTAGAGTGAACAAATTGTTAATATTCCTTATACATCTTTCTGGACAAATATTGTAATATGCAAAGATAGTTGTGGGTACATATACATAATTTTAAAAATAGTTTTGTCTATTATTTATTTATTTTTAAATGTTTGTTTATTATTTAAAATTTTTTTTTCTTATAGTTTATTTTTGAGACAGAGAGAGACAGAGCATAAGCTGGGGAGGGGGCAGAGAGAGAGGGAGACAGAATCTGAAACAGGCTCCAGGTTCTGAGCTGCCAGCACAGAACCCGATGTGGGGCTCGAACCCACGAACCGCGAGATCATGACCTGAGCCGAAGTCAGACGCTTAACCGACTGAGCCACCCAGGTGCCCCTTGTTTATTATTTTTAAAGGACAGCGAGAGCACATGAGCAGGGGAGGGGCAGAGAGAGAGAGAGGGAGACACAGAATCTGAAGCAGCTCCAGCCTCTGAACTGTCAGCACAGAGCCCGACATGAGGCTCGAACTCTGAGCTGTGAGATCATGACCTGAGCCAAAGTCAAATGCTTAACCGACTGAGCCACCTGGGTGCCCCTATTTCTTTATTTGTTTTGAGAGAAACAGAGACAGCATGAGGAGGGGGTGGCAGAGAGAGAGGGAGAGAGAGAACCCCAAGCAGGCTTCTCGCTGTCAGTGCAGAGCCCAACTACAGGCTTGATCCCATGAACCTTGAGGCCATGACCTGAGCTGACATCAAGAGTCAGACACTTAACCAACTCAGCCACCCAGGTGTCCCTAAAATTTCATTTATTTGAGTAATTCTGCACCCAGTGCAGGGCTCAAATTCACAGCCCTGAGATCAAGAGTCACATGCTCTTCCCACTGAGCCAGCCAGGCGCCCAGATTGGATCATACTGTACATTTTGTTAGGTGTTTTGTCTTTTAATTTACAGAATCGTTAATAATCTTTCCACGGCACCGATGTGTGTTTACCTCCTTCCTGCCCGTGCCTGCACACCGCTCCAGAAGACAAATGTCCCCCAGTTAAATGCCTTTTCCCTCCAGTCCCAGGAGGGTAGAGAGGATGTGAGGCCTCCCCGGTTCCTGAGTCGCTGTGGGAACCTTGGAAGTCCTTCCCCGCCTGCCCATCCGTTTTCCCACCTGGGTTAGCAACTTCTGCCTTCCCTCCCAAGGGCTCCCATGCGGGTCCCTTGAGATAACATCTTATGAAGGCCTTTGCCAAAAGCACGCCTTTTTCTGCCCCTGGAAGGAATTATTTTCACTTGTTCTGAAGAAGAGTCTCTGCATGTACTTGTAACCCCTGCCAAGAAATCTGAGAGGCCCCAAATTCCTTAGCGCCTGGATCCCAGAATCGCTTCATCTGCCGGCTGTTCCCTTCCAAGGGGCGCTGAGATGATGGAGTTACGCGCTGCTTAAAGGCTTAGAGGGTGTCAGCTTGAGGGAGGAGAGAGTGAGGGAGTGTCTGCCACCACTTGGCCCGACCTCTCAGATGAAAGAGTTCAGGAGAAGCGCATGTTTACAGGGATCAGGGCAGGCACACTGGAGGGGCCAGAGTTCCCCTTCCCTTGTCAAAGAGGACAGAGGATTGACATCATCAAAGCCCCTGAGGATGTTCCTGACCCTTTCTATCCCAAAGCCACGTAGCATCAGGACTCTTAGCCACTGAAGGTTTCTTCACCTTGCACAACTCCAGGGGGCTCTATTACATTGACTATGCAGTGAATGGTGCCCAGGAGAAGTACAGAGTGGTGCTGATAACCACACTACAGCAGCTGGCATCATCTTTTTAAAATGCAAGACAACAACAACAAACCAAAAAACCAGAAAACAAACAACAGCAATGAACGATTTCTTGTTACACCCAAAATAAAACCCATACATCTCTCTGCATGATCCAGTCTCACTTTCCTCTCTGACTTGATGTCTACCATCACCTTGGCTCTCTAAGTTGCAAACTCATTGGCATTCTGACCCCTAAACAGGCCTGGTGGCCTTAGTTTCTACCTCAGGGCCTTTGCACAGGCTGCCTCTAGACCTTTCCAAGGTTGGCTACTTTCTTGTTATTGAACCACCATCTTATTTTCAGACATGGGCTCTTTCTATTCACTCCCATCTTACATTCAAAGTCCCATCCGCTAGCTCTGCTTTTTTTTTTTTTTTACTTTTTTTTATTTATTTCTAGGATAGAGAGAGACAGCGTGAACAGGGGAGGGTCAGAGAGGGGGGGAGATACAGACTCTGAAACAGGCTCCAGGCTCTGAGCCGGCAGTCAGCACAGAGCCCGACGTGGGGCTCGAACCCACGAACCGCGAGATCATGACCTAAGCGAAAGTCGGACGCTTAACCGACTAAGCCACCCAGGCGGCTCTGCTCCTTTTGAATATGCTCTTCCTTTTCCCAACAGCTGGCAAGTCAAGCTTACATCCAGAGTCAGCGCAATGCCTGGCACCTTATACACGTTCATGATTTTTTATTGAACAAACATTGACTTGAATCAGGTGACAACACCTTTGAACTGTGAAGTGCTGTACTTTACAGTTCCCAAGTAGCAGAGAGCCAAGAGTCAGGATCAGAGGAAACTTAGTGTCCCCTAGTTTCATAAGTAAAAAACAGAGAACTTTTCTTTGGGGTCAGCGCATCATTTTAGTTCCCCCACCTGCACAGGCTTATAAATGATGGCGCTGGCAGTAATGATCCAATCCAGCTCCTTTACTGTAATACTGGGGAAGCTGAGACTTTCCTAAAGGGGAAGAAGACACAGACCTTAGTAGTTGAGCCGAGACTAAGGACTCAGGTCCTCATCCTTCTGGGCCAGTGCACCCCCGTGTGTCCATTGTATAGACAAAGAATGAAGTGGGTAATGTACTTTGAGGGGCAGCCCAGTCTGCCCTGAGAAACTTGTCACAAGGCTCAAAATTCCTAACCGTTTTTCTTTCATCTGAGTCAGGGTAGTGTATCTGAAGAAGGCACCTATTAAAACAATACTCTGGGGGCGCCTGGGTGGCTCAGTCAGTTCAGCGTCTGACTTTGGCTCAGGTCATGATCTCACGGTTCGTGGGTTCGAGCCCCACGTCAGGCTCTGTGCTGACAGCTAGCTCAGAGCCTGGAGCCTGCTTCAGATTCTGTGTCTCCCTCTCTCTCTGACCCTCCCCTGCTCATGCTGTGTGTGTGTCTCTCTCTCAGAAAGAAATAAAAACATTTAAAAAATTAAAAAAAACAACAACAGAATACTCTATCAGAATCTCATCCCTTGGAAGGGATTTGTCTCTCAGGTAGGTCGATGTGGAAAGGTAAAGAGCGGGACCCGGAGTGGTGAGAAAATTCCACGGGTGGTGGCGGCGGCGGCGTTTGTTATAAAGGGGAAATTTGACAGTCCAGGCTAGGAGAGTGGAAGCGAGGTATGGCACCCAGAGCTGAGGTATGGCACTTTGCCTTAGGCTGGCCTCAAATGTGAACCACAGAGAACTGTTCAAATGCCAACAGACAAATACAAGCAGCAAACAAAGAGCTGTTTGTGCCGGGGAGAACCAGTCCCACGGGTGGTGTGGGTGTAGCGGAAAGCAAGGCTCAGGTTTGGGAACAGATGGCGTTTAGAAAGCTGAGGAGGGCGAGGGCCACCCGGTTTCCCTGTGCCACCCTGCCGATCGCCCCTGTGCTGCGGGGACAGTCTGCCTCAGAGGCACCTTCCATGGGGCTGGGACACACAATCTGAGCCCCCCCCTCATTTTTCCTGCCCTCCTGGAGGGTGGGGTGAGGGACATCCCAGGGGGTCTATCTCTAGTGCTTGGACAGCTGGAATGGGCAGAAAACAAGCAAGTTCAGCAAGACCCTGATATTCTAGCTTGAAAGCTCAGAACGGTCCACACCCGACTCCCTGCAGTCAACGACTAGAAACACCTACCAGAAACTCAGTGGAGCAAAATAGTGTCACTAGCAGAACTGGTCCTGAGCATCCCTTCATTCCGTTGGCAAGTTGGTTCCACCTCTGCTTCTCCAGGGAGGGAAATGAAGCCAGGAACTGCCTCCAGCGCTTAATTTGAGCTTGACTGAATAGACTTCCAAAGCCCATAGAGTTTTTCCTTCTCCCCCTATTCAAAGCCTATCTGTTTTTAATGGCTCCAATAAACTTCCTTCTAGTCCATCATTGCAGCTTCTTTCCTTTGAGCTCCGAAGGCTGATCTCCTCACTCGGCTTCGCACAGGCAGCTCCATACCACCATCGCTTGCTGGATGTCTGGTGTCCCTCTCCGCTTATCCTCAAACTCCTTGAAGGCAGTGCTGAGCACACAGTAGGATAGATACCCTGATCAAAGGCTGGAGCTGGGTGGAACTCGAGTCGCCTTGATTGTCCTCTCCCCTCATGGTACAGATGCAGAAAAGTAGAATGGGAGTAGCCAGGGGCTGGGAGCAGAGGACGAAAGGGACTTGTTGTCTAATGGGTACAAGCTTCAGTCCTGCAGGATGAACATGTTATGGAGACTAGCTGCGTAACAAGGTAAATATACTTATCGCTACTGAACTACACACTCAAAAATGGTAAGGTGGTGACTTTTATGTGACATTGTATCACAAACTAAAAAAATTAAGTAAGTCTTTAAAGCTATTAAGTGACTTGGTGAATCATGGATGCTTCCCAAGAGCAGGGATTTTTATATGTTCTTTGCACTGCTTTGTGCCTTGCCTCTTGAAGGGTACCTGGCATGGGGCAGGTGCTCCACACAAGTTCAGAGAGTGAGTGAACCCTAACCACTTTGCATTGATACTTTATTCACAAACCCTTTTAATTAATTAATCAAGAGAGCATGCAAGCAGGGGGAGGGGAAAAGGAGAGGGGGAGGAAAGAGGGAGAGAGTCTTAAGTGTGGAGCCCAACATAAGGCTTGATCTCACAACCGTGAGATCATGACATGAGCCAAAATCAGTAGTTGGCCACTTAGTCCACTGAGTCACCCAGGTCCGCCCCCCCCTTTTAAAATTAATTTTTATTTTTAAAGTAAATTCTACCCCCAACATGGCGCTCAAACTCATGACCCCAAGATCAAGGGTCATACGTTCTACTGACTGTAGAACCAGTGCCAGCCAGGTGCCACTGTTCAAGACTCTTTATTTTTAATTTTTTAAATGTTTATTTATTGTTGACAGAGAAAGATAGAATGTGAATGGAGGAGAAGCACAGAATCCAAAGCAGGCTCCAGGCTCCAAGCTATCAGCCCACAGCTGGATGTGGGGCTTGAACTCACAAACTGCAAGATCATGACCTGAGCTGAAGTTGGTCGCTCAACTGACTGAGCCACCCCCGCACCCCTATTCATGATTCCTTTAAGCATGATGGTGACATCACAACCACCGCTTGAAGGTCAAGGCCAACTCCAGAGGGTCCTATGGGACTTGCCCTTTCCCCTACTTCTGGCCACCAGCTGAATTGGCACAGCTGGCGCCAGAGCAAGGGAGCTGACTGCGCGTGGCCTGTGATCACCCAGACCCATCCGGCGCCAGACCTCACCAGCATTCTTATGAAGAACTTAAAGACTCGTGTCTCACACCATTCTCAGGCAATTCGCTCTATCAGACGTGAATATATGAAAACATATCTGAAACTGGACAAAACAAAACAAATAATTATGTCCAAAGGGCACAACACTTCTCACTTCTGTTACAAGTTTTGGCTGTACCCCTTCCCTTCCCTCACATGCTTGGCTCTGGGAGCAGGAGCTGTGACCTGCCTTCATCCTTGCTTCTGCATTCTCACAACTCACGTCCATTTGCTTCATGACTACGCACACTCGCTTCCCCCCTTTTTGTAATTTATGTAAACTTTTAAAATGTTTACTTATTTTTGAAAGAGAGTGCAAGAACGGAAGGGGGGTGTAGGAGGGGGGGGGAACAGAGGATCTGGAGTAGGCTCTGGGCTGACAGCAGTGAGCCCGATGCAGGGCTGGAGCTCACAAACCGTGAGATTCTGACCTGAGCCAAAGTCGGATGCGCAACCGACTGAGCCACCCAGGTGCCCTAGGTAAACGTTTTGTTGAAGCAGAATGTACATACAGCAATTATGCACAAATCGTACATGAACATGTACAATTCAACGATTTTCACAAACCCAACACGTCCATTTCATCGGTACCGAGTTGCGGAAACAGAACGTTACCTGCTCTCCAGAAGTTGGTTTGTGTATCCTGGAAAAACTCTTAGTGATTTCTGGTCAAATATTTTCATTTTGCAGAAGAGAACACTAAGGCCTGACGGGGAAAATGACTGTCCCGAGACAAGACGACAAAGTGCTTGGCTCTGCTTCTCCTTTGTAGATTTGGAAGTGCAACGCCCCCAGCACAGGCCACGCCCCTCTTCCCGGGCAGCTACAGACCCGCAGGAGCAGAACACTCCAGGCACCTGATTCCCCTCCCCTCCTCGCCTGAAGTCAGGACATGGGCTGTTGCTACGGTCTGGCCCTGTCTCAGGGTTCTATTCTGGCCTCTCCCTGTGACAATCCACTCCCAAGAAGCTTAACTAGATTGTGCCAGAAAGGCCCTTAAAGATTTGATCAACTTATGATTTGAGAAAGAAAGAAAGAAAGAAAGAAAGAAAGAAAGAAAGAAAGAAAGAAAGAAAGAAAAAGAAAGAGGAAGGAAGGAAGGAAGGAAAGAAAGAAAGAAAGAAAGAGGAAGGAAGGAAGGAAAGAAAGAAAGAAAAAGAAAGAAAGGAAGGAAGGAAAGGAAGGAAGGAAGGAAGGAAAGAAAGAAAGAAAGAAAGAAAGAAGGAAAGAAAGAAAGAAAGAAAGAGGAAGGAAGGAAAGAAAGAAAGAAAGAAAAGGAAGGAAGAAAAGAAAAGCAAAGAAAGAAAGAAAAAGAGTGAGAAAGAGAGGAAGGGAGAGAGAAAGAAAGAAACCCCACAAAACTTTATTCTTAAAATTCCCTAAATTAATGGGTTGTTATTGCCAACCCCCCCCCCCCACAGCCAATTAAANACAGCTAACTAAAAATAGAGAAACACACTAACCAAGCATAGAATATTCCCTTGCCTAATTGTGAATTAGTCAGGCGTACAGGCAGCTGCATGGTAGATGGGCTTTATATGTATGTATATGTGTCATTTTAAAAAAAGTTTATTTATTTATTTTGAGAGACACAGAGAGCAGGGAAGGGGAAGGAAGGGAGGGAGAGAGAGGATCCCAGGCAGGCTCTGCACTGCCAGAGCAGAGCCTGACACAGGGCTCAATCTCATGAGCCTTGAGATTGTGGCCTGAGCTGAAATCAAGGGTCCAATGCTTAGCTGACTGAGCCACCCAGGTGCTCCTGTGTAATTTTTTTTTATTTTTTTAAACAGCTGCCTCTTTTCCTTCCCTCCTCTTGGCTTTCTCTCAAAGTCATTGTTTTGCTGCCAAAAGCTGGATGAGAAGGAGATGGGAAAGAGTTAGAGTGGTTGCCGCTGGCTATGTACCACAAAAGCCCAGCCTTGTCAATCACGTTTGGTGTGATGCCTTTGTGTGTGATAGAAACAGAGACCGACCAGGGTGTTCTCAGCGCTAAGGTCTCTGTAAACAGAATCGTGTAGCAGAAACATAGCAGGTAAGAATGGGATGCAGCTGTAATGTTCAACCACGTAATCCTTTGGATGGGCGGTGTGGGGAAGCCCGGAGCAGCAGTGCTCGGCGTCAGGGATGTGTTCCACCAGAAAGCAGATAAAACCTGTCTCTTGACTCTCCATGCAGGGTTCTTTGTACTATTCCCCTCCGGTTCCCAGGGTCGTTCCAATTTTTCTATTCTGTCCTACTTCTTCCCCAGACATCTATGTGTATTTGTTGCACTATAGTTGTCAATTTTGGATTTGTGAAACAAGATCATCATCGCAATAACTCAGCAAGCTTACCCTTAGAGAGCTAAATTGGTGAGAGAAATCCTGGCCAGTAGCATGCACAGCAGTCAGAATAAATTCGGTTGCAAGTGACAGAAACTGAGATCAAATGAACGTGAGCAAAAAGGGAATTCATTGGCTCATGTAACCAACAAGTTGGGATTTCATACATGGCTGGATCAAGGGCTCTCTTCTCTCTATGCTTGATGATGTTGGCCTTTCTCTCTTGCTGTTGCTAAGCTTCCTCCACATGGATGGGTATGGTGGGCTGAATGATGGCCTCCTAAAGATGTCCATGTCCTAATCCTCAACTTGTGAATATGTTTGTTACCTTACATGGTAAAAGTAATTTAGAAAAATTTTTAAGTTAATTTATTTTTTAAATTTATATCCAACTTAGTTAGCATATAGTGCAATAATAATTTCAGGAGTAGATTCCTTAATGCCCCTTTCCCATTTAGCCCATCCCCCCTCCCACAACCCCTCCAGTAACCCTCTGTTTTTTCTCCATATTTAAAGTCTCTTATGTTTTTGTCTCCCCTCCCTGTTTTTATATTATTTTTGCTTCTCTTCCCTTATGATCATCTGTTTTGATTCTTAAAGTCCTAATGTGAGTGAAGTTATATAATATTTGTCTTTCTCTGACTGACTAGTTTCACTCTAGTTCCATCCATGTCATTCTTTTTGATTGCCGAGTAATACTCCATTATATATATACCACATCTTCTTTTTTTTTCCTTAATTTTTTTTAATAGTTTATTGTCAAATTAGTTTCTACATAACACTCAGTGCTCATCCCCACAAGTGTCCTCCTCCATGCCCATCCCCCCCTCCCTATACCACATCTTCTTAATCCATTCATCTGTCAATGGATATTTGGGTTCTTTCCATACTTTGGCTATTGTTGATAGTGCTGCTATAAACATTGGGGTGCATATGTCCCTTCAAAACAGCATATCTGTAGCCCTTGGACAAATACCTAGTAGTGCAATTGCTGGGTCATAGGGTAGTTCTATCTTTAATTTTTTGAGGAACCTCCATACTGTTTTCTATAGTGGCTGCACCAGTTTGCATTCCCACCAGCAGGGCAAAAGAGATCCTCTTTCTCTGTATCCTTGCCAACATCTTTTGTTGCCTGAGTTGTTAGTGTTAGCCATTCTGACAGGTGTGAGGTGGTATCTCATTGTGGTTTTGATTTGTATTTCCCTGATGATGAGTGACATTGAGCATCATTTCATGTGTCTGTTGGCCATCTGGATGTCTTCTTTGGAGAATTATCTGTTCATGTCTTTAGCCCGTTTCTTCACTGGATTACTTGTTTTTTGGGTGTTCAGTTTGATAAGTTCTTTATAGATTTGGGATACTAACCCTTTATCTGACATGTCATTTGCAAATATCTTTTTCCCTTCCATCAGTTGCCTTTTAGTTCTGCTGATTGTTTCCTTTGCTGTGTAGAAGCTTTTTATTTTGATGAGGTCCCAATGGTTCATTTTTGCTTTTGTTTCCCTTGCCTCCGGAGACACATTGAGTAAGAAAAAAGTGATTTTACATATATGATTAAGTTAAGGATCTTGAGATGGGGAGATTATCACAGATTATCCAGGTGAGCCCAGTGTAACCATGAAAGTCCTTATAAGAGGGGTCAGAAGGGTCACAGCAGAAGGCGATATGATGACAGGAGCAGAGGTCAGAGAGAGAGAGAGAGTGCTTTGAAGATGCTATCCTACTGGCCTTGAAGATGGAAGAAAAAGCCATAAACCAAGGTATGGGGACAGCCTCTGGAAGCTGGAACAGTCAAAAAAATGAATTCTTTCTTAGGGCTTTGGGAAGGAATGTGATCTAGGCGACATCTTGATTTTAAGACTTCTGACCTATGGAACTATAAGATAATGAATGTATGTTCTTTTAAGCTACCGAGCTTGGGGTAATTTTCTACCATAGCAATAGGGAATTAACACAATGGGTTTATGTCTCCAGGTTTATACCTTCTTCTGTACTAATCCAGTAGTCCGGGGGTGGGGTGGAGAAAGTTTCTTTCTCCTCAAGTCCCCACAAGTGCTACGGATTCTCCTTGGACACAGTCAGGTCGTGGGACAGTTGTCTAGTCACTAGTGCCATCGCAGGCAAGTCAGAAAGCTGGCTCAGCCTAAGTTCTGTGGCCGTGGTGGTGAATTGGGGGGGTGGGGGGGCACACCTTGACCCACAGGCCCTTTAGAATCACTTGAAATGGAGAGGGGAAGGCCGGCTGGATGGATAAAAACAACACACATACTTTACAACAGGGGATCTTTGGAGTAATGTGAAGAGAAACTGAAGGCTGGATTAGGAGGTGCTGAGGGCAGGGAGAGACCAGAGGAGGTGAACCAGAGGAGAGACCGATGGAATTGCCCCAAAGGTTCTGGGCCCTCCTGAACCACATGGGAATTTTTGTTGCTACACTGCAGAGTTGTCCCTGCGGATACTGCTGGAGAGGGGTTCAGTGTGTGTGTGTGTGTGTGTGTGCGCGCACACACACATGTGCACTCACACGGAGAATGTAGCCAAGTGCAGTGGTTAAGTTCTGAAAAGTCCCAAGTTCCTAGCCCAGCTCTGCACACTTCCTAGCTGAGCAGCCTTAGGTAAGTCTCTTCATTTCTCCGGAGACTCAGACTCCTCATCTAAAAAATGGGGACAATAGTAATCTCTCCCTCGTGGGACTCTTGTGAGGGGAAATGAGATCAGACATGTAGTGTGCTTAGCCCAGTGTCAGCACATAGCAAATACCACATTAACGGTAGCTATTGTTATTATTTTAATTAAGGAGAAACACCTGCAATGTCTGAGTGATTCTGAAAGGACAACTTTATGCAGAACTGAAGGGCAGAGCCAGGGTCCGAAAGGAGGAAGCCACAGCTCAACATAAGGAAGAACTTTCTGTGGCTCCTCTGAAGGAGGGCCGAGCTGTCTGGGGAGGTAGTGAGCACCCACTCACCGAGGGAGAGTGGGGGACCATTTGGAGGAGGTACTATGGAGGGCATAAGCACTCAGTTTAAGTCTTCCTCTTGCTTGGGGAGCCAGTGGTTCTCAGCCCTGAGTGGGGACCATCCCCAGGGTGAGCTGGGCAATTGGGGTTTCAGAAACTCTCCAGGCTCCATCAAGTCCACGTGCATTTGGTTCTGACATGCCTGGCCTGGGATTTCTTCCAGGCTTTCTGCTTGCTGCCCCAGAGCTTGACTCCATCCCTAACTTGTTCACCTGGAGCTTAGAGAGAGGAGGAATCCATCTGTTCTCAGTAGCCAGCTCAGGATCCCCATGTGGAAAGCTTGGGAAAGCAGCTTCTGCTTGGGGATAAGATGCCAGCGCCCCACTGGAGAGCTGAAAACATCAGCAGCTTGGTCTTCGACCACTTCGTACGTGCCCGGCACTGTGCAAACTCGTATCAACCAGAATGCAGCTCAAGTGCATAGCAAAAAAGCCAAATAATCATAGCTTACACACAGAAGGTTTGTTTTCCTTGTTGATAAGAAGCTTGGCACAAGTGGTTCCGTATTGATGTGACAGAGCCGTGTAATTATCAGGGATGCAGAATCCTTCTATCTTTTGTTTCAGGGCAACATTTCTCACAAAGTCTTTAGTCGGATACATTTAGGCCCCACTGCCTACTACAACCCTCCCTTAGATATTCACATTGAACCCCAGCGTGCTCAGAAGGTGCACTGCTGCCCTGGCACTTTTTATGGATAATTTTTGAAAAGCATTTGCTTTTTTGGGAATGCAAACTGGTGCAGCCACTGTGGAAAACAGTATGGAGGTTCCTCAAAAAATGAAAGACAGAACTACCCTATGAGTCAGTAATTACACTACTAGGTATTTATCCAAGGGATACAGGTGAGCTGTTCTGAAGGGGCACGTGCACCCCAATGTTTATAGCAGCGCTATCCACAATAGCTAAAGTATGGAAAGAGCCCAAATGTCCATCGACAGATGAATGGATAAAGATGTGGTATATATATACATATATATACAATGGAGTATTACTCAGCAATCAAAAACAATGAAATCTTGCCATTTGCAACTATGTGGATAGACATAAAGGGTATTCTGCTGAGTGAAATTAGTCAGTCAGAAAAAGACCAATATCATATGCCTTCACTCATATGAGGACTTTAAGATACAAACAGATGAACATGAAGGGAAGCAAAACAATATAAAAATTAGGAGGGGAACAAAACATAAGAGACCCCTAAATGCAGAGAACAAACAGAGGGTTGCTGGAGGGGCTCTGGGTGGGGGGCATGGGCTAAATGGGTAAGGGGCATTAAGGAGGACACTTGTTGGGATGAGTACTGGGTGTTATACATAAGGGATGAATCACTGGAATCTACTCCTGAAATCATTATTGCATGATATGCTAACTAACTCTGATGTAAATTAAAATAAATAAATAAATAAAATTTTTAAAAAGGCTCAGATTTGCTATGAAAAAAATTTTAAGTCCAAAGCAAAAAAAGAAAAGAATAAGAGAGAAGTTGTACTTATCTTTTCACCCAGAGAGCACCCTTATTAGAAAATTGGTACAATTTTCCAGACTAGATATTAAAAAATATACAAGCATAAGTATTCCCCCAAACGGGACCCTTCTCACACACTATTCCAAACCTGTTTATTCCATTTAACAAAGTGTCACGAACATCTTCCCATGTAAGAAATATGGTCACAGTATCCAATTCATTCATTTATGCAACATTTTATTTGGTGTCTACACGGTGGTGGTTTGCACTTACTCCAGGGGGGTTGGACATGATTAGAGCTATCGCTTCCTCTTGGAGCATTTTTCCATTTCTACACTGCACTGTTTTGTTTTTTTTACCTTGTTGATTTTTGATCACCCCCCCCACACACACATGCACGTGCAAGATTTAATTAAAATTTTTAAAAATTTATTTTATTAAAAAAAATTTAAATGTTTATTTATTATTGAGACAGAGAGAAACAGAGTATGAGTGGGGGAGGGGCAGAGGGAGAAGGAGACACAGAATACACGAGGCAGGCTCCAGGCTCTGAACTGTCAGCACAGAGCCCGACATAGGGCTTGAACACACGAACTGTGAGTTCATGACCTGAGCCAAAGTCAGATGCTTAACCGACTGAGCCACCCAGGCACCTGGAGATGTGACTATTTATTGAGACATACATAGAGTGAGGAATCAACACAACAATTGCAGTGTGGTGAACTTCACCACATGTCTTCATCCCTGTAACCACCACTTACATACAGAACATTTCTGGTACCCAGAAGGTTCCTTCTTGCTCTTTCCCCAGTCACAGACCTCTCTTACCTGAAACACGTTTTTGGAGTGGGTGGATTTTTCACGGGAGTGGGGTGTGTCTCTAGAACTAGATAGAATTTGAGCTCCCTAGCACAGCCTGTGTGCCGTGCCTACCTTGTCCCTTGGGACAGGGCAGGCCAGTGAGCATTACGGAGCATTACTAGGACTGGAATGTGCTTCCTGGGACCTTCCACACACCTCCCCCAGCTGGGCATGTTGGAGGCAGAGGCGCAAGCGTCTGCGCTCCCAGGTCAGAGGAGGAGGAGAGCTTAAGGGCTCACGGCAGCACCTCCCATTCTGTCTGGTCTGGGCAAGCCCGAGCGCAGGGCAGTGGAAAGGGGCCTTAAGCGGGAGCTAGGGGGTGGGAGAGAAAGGATTAAAGGCCTTATTCATGTTGCCTGGGGTGGAAGGGAGGGGTGCCTGGGCACAGGGGTAATGAGTAAAAATAATAACAGCTCTGGGATGGGGATGAGGTTGAGGGGGCAACGAGTAGGAAAATTTAAATATGGACCATGGATCAAATAATGGTATTGTATCAAAGTTAAATTTCTTGATTTTGGTCATCCTATTGCGGTTATGTAAGGGAATGTTCTCAGTGCACACCGAAGCACTGGGGTATGCTGTGTTTGACTTACTCTTAAGTGGTTCAGATAAAAATAGATGTGTGTGACGGGGGCCTGGGTGGCTCAGTCGGTTGAGCATCCAACTTCGGCTCAAGTCATGATATGATGGTTTGTGGGGTCTGCCCCGTGTCGGGCTCTGTGCTGACAGCTAGCTCAGAGCCTAGAGCCTGCTTCTGATGCTGTGTCTACCTCTGTCTCTACTCCTTCCTTACTCACGCTCTGTCTCTCTCTCTCTCTCTCTCAAAAAAAACAAACATTAAAAATTTTTTTAATTAAAATAAATGTGTGTGTATATACATACAGAGAAGAGAATGATAGAGAAAATGGGGCAAGATGTAAACATATGATGAATCTGGGTGAAGGGTTCATTCGAGTGTCTTGTAGTATTCTTTCAACTATTCAGGGGTAAGTTTGAAATGATAACAAGGTACAAAGTGGCAGAACAGAGTGGTGTCTGAGACCTGCCTGGGTTTTGGATGTGTTCCCTCTGACCCTGGTGAGCAGTATGACCATGGGCGGGTGCCTGCCTCTTTGTGGTCTTAAGGCTCCTCTGTGTAGGCGAGGCAACTGGACGCCAGATGATCTTTGTGGGACGGAGCAGGTCTGGCTTTCTGGACACCTGCGGCTCTGGGTTTGTGGAATCACAGAATCAACAAAGTGACGCACTGAGTGACTGATGGAGTGTGGGGTCTCTCTGTCTTAACCCGTACATGGCGTTTGCTTCCTGCTGAGAAAGAGGAGACTTCCCCTCTCTCCCCACAGGTAACCTTCTTGTGGTTGCCTTTCCCCCAGATTTATGGTATTAACAGAACACTTCCAATAATGGAAAATAGAGAAATGACAAGCAAAACGCAAAGGCATCTATAATCCCACTATTCTAATGTCAACACCAGTTTTGACAGGCGCAGGCTGTTGGAATAGGAGGGAATCCCCACTAGAGTGGGGAGAACTGAGGCTCAAAGCGGGGGGAAGTGACTGGTTCAACATGACAAAAATGCCTTCTGGTGGCAGGGTCAGGAGGAGAGACCATGTGTTGTGAATTTCAGACCAGCCCAATATTGGTTTTTAATAGACAACATTGTTTTTTCTAATTATGTAAAAAATGAGGGTACCTGGGTGGCTCAGTCAGTTAAGCATCTGACCAGCTCAGGTCATGATCTCGCAGTCTGTGAGTTCGAGCCCCGCGTCTGTGCTGGCAGCTCAGAATCTGCAGCCTGCCTCAGAGTCTGTGTCTCCCTCTCTCTCTGCCCCTCTCCTGCTCATGCTCTATCTGTCTCAAAAGTAAATAAACATTTAAAAAAATTAAAAAATTAAAAAAATGTGTAAGATTTGAAAATACAGTGAAGTCTGAGGAGCCACATCTGCCTCGTGGTTTTCCTACTCTAAGCATCTCCAGAGTCCAGGTGGAACTCTCCTCTCTACCCATGGGCCCCGCACCTGGCCATTCCTTCAGTCCAACAGCCCAGGCAGGGCAGGGCTTGATTCTGCTCCTCAGCAGGGTGTTAGCAGCCCCCCACCCCCACCCTGTGACAGTTAGGAAAACACCAACGCCCTAAGTCTTTCCTGCTGATTCTTTCCCCCACCCCCATGGAAGGCTGAGTTGGGGCCAGCCCAAGGACTGGACACTATATATGCCACTCCCAGAACCTGACTTTGGGGGGCCAGCACGATAAACCTCTGTGTATTGTCCTACCTGGAATTTCACAGTTAGTGCTTTATTCCTTTACCTTAAATTTTGGCCAAATTCCTAGGACAGTCATGTTGACTTTGAGAGTTTACCAGATTATTGGGGTCATTCTGTTTGTGGGGAAGGAAAGTGTCCTGCCTTTCTTTTTCTCATTCCCCAGAACCCCATTTGTGCTTTTCTCAAATGGACATCTGAGTTCTCTTCGGGGCCCATCCCTGATGGACCTTATTGTGAACTTGAGGTAGGCTGAAGTGAGAATGCCTGAGGGTGGATACATTTAAATTGTTTTATTTTTAAAAACAAACAAAAAATAGTGCTTTTTGAGCTGTTATTCTGAGTGCAGCACTCTGCTAAGTGCTTGACTGGCATTACTTATGTTCATGCTCACAAGGACCCCATGAGGTATATATTTTCTGCTCCCTGGTTTGTTCCTGCAGGAAACCTGGCTAGATTGGTTACATATAGTTGGAAAGACGAGGAGGGGTGGGGTGAGGGGTGCAAATCCAGATCTGGCTCCGGGAGGAGGAGGACACCGTGGCTTTAGGGGACTGGCTCTCCACCAGCACCTAGACCTTCTCTTGTAGCATCTCGGGTATCCGGCAAAGGCCTTGGCTCCATCTCCACCCCCAGCCCCAAAGCCCTGCTTAGGCTGCTGCACAGTGAGACTTGGGATGCCCTTGAAGATCATCCATGCCAAGCGCTGTCTGTGCTTGTGCAACCGAGGAAACAGAGCCGGGGCAGGGCTGCTGGGTTGTGCAATTCTTGGGGGCATCGTTTCCTTGTATTCCAAGTGACAGTTACTTCTCAGAGTTGTGAAATGCAGGGCCTGTGAGGGAGAGGCAGGGACTAGTCCGAGTCACACAGCCACCCGAGTCAGGACTTGACCAAGGAGCCCATATGGCTCTGTTGGTGTGCCCTGGGGGATGGGGGTGGGTAAGGCTTGCCGGATGGGCAGATTCGAGGAGACTTGGTGTCCCTCCAGCCATTCCTTGAAGGGAGGCCTTCCCTGCCTGAGGATCCACAAACTCCTCCATCCGGCCCCACAGCACAGGGAGGCACAGGTGCCCGTGTGCAGCTGCACAGCCTGGCTGGGAACCCTTTTCACCCTGCTTCCTGGAAGCTCCTCGGGAAGGCCTGGCCAGCAGCAGCAGGTGGTGAGGCCCAGCCCCAGAGCCAGCCCTGGCCTGGAGCCCGTTCTTTCCCATGCGGCCAGGGAGCTCAGCTGACAGCAGGTCACTCCTCCCTCACGAAGCCTGTGGTGCCTCACCGCCTGCAGCGTGGAGGAGTCCAGACACTTCGGCCCAGCATTCCAGATCTGCCACCAGCTGCTTCTACTTTTGCACCTGCGTATCGGACCCGGGCGCTCTGGTCCTCCATCAACCCCAGAGCACTACCAACTGTTGCCCGAGCACCTGAGCTCTCCTGCCCCAAGTCTCAGCTCAGCTCGTTCTCCCCTCCGGACCCTGCCTCCTCTCTAGACTCCTTCCCTGGCTGAAATCCTACCCACCCTTGAAGTTCTAACCTATCTCCTCTAAGAAGCATTATCTTAGGATCGACTTGTATTTCCTTTGGGTTTTGAAAATATTCAACTGTCCATCCCTGTGTCCGTCCATTCATCCATCCATTTCTCCACCACCACCACCGTGTCCTAGCTTTAAGGATTAAGTAATGAATACTGCATGGTCACTGCTCTCGATTAGCTGTTAGTGAAGGAGGCAGGCCCCTAAGTAAGGAACGTAGTAAGCGCTGCCCCGGGGGAAAGGAGGTCAGCAAAAGCCTCACATGATAGGACAGTTTATTTCCCTTTAATAAGTAAGGGGCATCTGCTTCTACTCAGCTCTACACCACATTTGGAATTAAAAGAATAGCTGTTGATGAGAAGCAAGTTGTCTAATATGTGCTGACTGTCCCCAGCATCATTTTATGTTCTTAACAGCTCCTCATGTTAGCATCTTGCTTTCTTTATTTTGCAGCATGCTTTACTTATGCCCCTCATTTGGGTCACATAATAATCTTGCTCTTTACAGATGAAGACACTGAAAGTCAGAGGTGAAGTGACCTGCCCACACCCACAGCTAGTAAAAGGTATACGCAGAGAAGGGAATGGTAGACAAAGTGGGGCAAGACGTAAACATATGCTGAATCTGGGTGAAAGGTTCATTCGAGTGTCTTGTATTATTTTTTCAACTATTCGGGGTAAGTTTGAAAGGATGACAAGGTACAAAGTGGCAGAACGGAGTGGTGTCTGAGACCTGCCTGGGTTTTGGATATGTTCCCTCTGACCCTGGTGAGTGGTGTGATCGTGGGCGGCTGCCTGCCTCTCTTTGGTCTTAAGGCGCCGCCGTGTAAGTGAGGAAACTGGACACCAGATGATCTTTTCCATTGTCATTGTATTTGAGTTATCATAAGAATAGGTAATCCATACCGAAGCTATGTGAAAAATCCCCTCCTGGACCTGTTCCCTATCACTTCCAGGGTATCTCTACGTTGTTAAGTCTTTACTCTCAGAGAATCGTGTGTGTGTGTGTGTGTGTGTGTGTGTGTGTGTTTGTGTAAACAAATTGGTTTACAAATTCTGTCCTTTACACAAATGGAAGCTATATACACACACACACACACACACAAACATATATATAGTTCTGCATTTAGCTTTTTACTACTTAATAGTATAATATGGAGGTCATTCCACAACGTATTTAAAAACCTTTCCCATTCAATTTCTATAAAAAGCTATATAGCCTTCCACCATGTGGACGCCCAGTAGCTGATGTAACTAGCTGGGTGCTGGTGGACATTTAGGCTGTTCCCAATCTTTCCCAGTTAGAAACAGTGCCCCAGGGAATATGCTGTCCTTTTGAAATTCCTTTTAGCCTCCCTCAGGCATCATGTCCCACACAGAAGGGACACTGGGATGACAGGACACAGGCAGTGAGCCTCCAAGCAGCCAGGACAGGGCCTGACTCCTGAGTTGACCTCTTGCTGCTCTGCCACCTTGGACACCTTGCTCATTCTGTGTAAAGCAGATGGGCCTGGGAATTTGCATTTCTAACAGGTCTCCTGGTGATACTTGTGTGGGGACTGTACTTTGGTAACCACTGTGCTAAGCTACTAAAATACGGAATCTGGTAATTCCCATCTCTTCATGTGGGGATTAAGGTATGTAGGCCCTTAGCACCGTGCTGGTACCAGACTAAGAACTTAATACATCTCAGTGATTATTACTAGATCAGCCCTCTCACGCAGAGAGAAAAGTTAACCAGACACAGGGATGAGGCATAGCGATCCTCCGAGCCCTGATCTGTTCTCCAGTGGTTTAGGGGTATGCTGGAGCTTCTCCCCAAAATCTCCTTTAAGACCTAAGTCTGGAATAGCTGCGGAATGCTGCCAAGCTGCCTGGCATCAGAAATTGTCATTTTTATGGTAGCTGGGGGTGGAAAGCGGAGGGGGGGAATAGAAGCTCAACTTGGAGCCCCAGCACTGACTGAGTGATGGATGCCTCTGTGGGCACCGTCCTGTGCCAGCTTTCTCCCTGGTGAAAGGGTGTGCACGAGAGGACAGAGAAGGGGCTCGTCATATGCCAGCTCCTACCCCAGCCATCAAAGGCCTCCCTCCATCCTCAGAGCCCTTGTAATCTGCTCTCCTTAACAGTGTTTTGTTGGTGGAGGGTGGGGGAGTGGTGGAGAGCTCTGGGTGGCCACTGCAGGCCTGGCCATGCCCCCACTGCTTTCTCCTTCCGGCCCTGGGAGGGGAAGCCTGGAGTGAAGGGCACGCTTTGCTCCTTCCCACGCCACCCTCTCTGCAGGGAGGGAGGGACTCAGGACAGCTGGAGGAAGTATGTGAGTCTTAATCAGAAGAGGGGTACTTAGTACAGCACCAAAATCCACTGGGATGGAAGAAGTGACTGGGCTAGGCTCTCACCTGCTTTGTGACCTTGGGTAAGGCCTTTTCCCTCTCTGAGCCTCAGTGTTTCCTCTTGTAAAATGAGATGTGCTCAGGATCTGCACCTGGTGCCCTGAGTCAGTGTCGAGTCCCAGAATTAAGAAGTCAGCAGCATTTGGGCCACCTGGGTGGCTCAGTCGGTTAAGTGTCCAACTTCGGCTCAGGTCATGATCTCATGGTTCACCAGTTTGAGCACTGCATTGGGCTCTATGATGAAAACTCAGAGCCTGAAGTCTGCTTCAGATTCTGTGTCTCCCTTTCTCTCTGACCCTCCCCTGGTCGTACTCTTTCTGGTTCTCAAAAATAAATGAAAACATTTAGGAAAAAAAGGAAGTCAGCAGCATTCTTCTTTGGCTCAGCAGTGGGCAGCCCCAGAGACATTGAACTTTTAGCACCTGCATTTGGGCCTCTTATGCTGAGTAGTGCCCCAGCCTGCCTCCCTCTCTTCCCAGCCTCCTTCTACCCCCTCCAGTCTGCATTCTACTTCCTAGACCTTGAGAGCCACACCCCTGTGATGCTGTGTGACTCACTGGCTGTGGGATGTCAGAGTCATTCAAGCACTCAGCTTCCCCATGTGTAAAGCGAAAATAACATCATTATCTGCAGAGAGGGTTTTTGTGAGCATTCAGTGAGACGACACACGCAGAGTGTTTAGCATGGGTCTGGGCACACAGCGAGCTCTCAAACCCACAAGCCATTCTTGCAATTATTATTGTTATTTCTTTAAAAGCTAGGAAGAGCCAGGACTCTGGGCAGACAACACCTTAACTCTTAAGACCCTATGTCTTTGATTTTGTGTTTTTTAAAAAATGTTTATTTACTTATTTATTTTTGAGAGAAAGAGAAGGGGGAGGGGAGAGGCAGAAAGAGAGGGAGAGAAAGTGAATCCCAAGTGGGCTCCATACTGTCAGCATTGTCAACACAGAGCCCGATGCAGGGCTCGAACTCACGAAGTGTGAGATCATGACCTGAGCATAAGATCAAGAGTAGGATGTTTAACCAACTGAGCCACCCAGGCACCCCTTGATTTTGTGTTTTAACATTTTACCATTCTCTCTTCCTCTCTCCACTGTCCCCAACATCCAACAATCTAGAAAAACTGTCTATGTTGTCAATAAAATGCCGTAGTTTTATTCCCTCTTTCCTTCAGCAAACATCCAAATATTTAGATAGGCCCCTACTACATCCCAGGCACAGCACCCATGGAAACAAAACAGAAGGCCCCTCAGGTTAACGAGTAATTATAACCGAGAAGTGCTCTCTGGCTGGCACAGCACAGGGAAGCTCAGGCATCCTAAACCGAGGCCCCCCGCGGGCATAGTTGGGGCACATCTCACAGCAGGACAAAATTAGACACTACAGGGATCTCTGTTCCGCGCATGCGCAGCAACCTCCAGGGGGTGGGGTGGCGTGGGGTGGCGTGGGGTGGCCAGGGGTGGACGGAGGAAGGCCGCGCTCAGCTATGACAGCGGGTACGGGGCGATCTAAGTGACGGCTAAACGGCTAAGTCACCTGGCGTCTCTGACCTGTTCAGCTTATTTAATTGGGGCGAGAAAACCTACTTTCCTCGGTCCCAGGAAAGGCTGAGGGGTCCTCTCAAATGAGAGAATGGTTTGTGTGTGTCTTTTTTCATGACAGAGTCCTCGAGTGCCTGCTCTGGGTTCTGTACCGGAGGAGCGATGGATCCACACCCTTGCTTTTGAGAGCCTAGCTGGTATTTACTGAGCCGCTACTATGTTTCAGGCACTTCACCCATATTATGTCAGTTTATTGTCTTAAGAGTTTGTGACGACAGTTATTACTATCCATATTTTGTAGGCAAGAAAACTGAGGCATACTTTTTAAAAAATGTGCATGTATTTTTAGAAGACTTAAAAAATAGTTTAATTAACTTATTTAGTTTTGAGAGAGAGAGAGAAAGAGAGAGAGAGAGCAAGCAGGGGAAGGGAAGGAAGAGGGAGGCAATCCCAGGCAAGCTCCACACTGTCAGTGCAGAACTCTAAGTGGGGTTTGAACTCATGAACTGTGATATCATGGAAACCAAGGGTTAGATGCTTAACTGACTGAGCCACCCAGGCACCCCTAATGTTTATTTATTTTGACACACACACACACACACACACACACACAGAAAGAGAGAGAGAGAGGAGAGAATTCCAAGTAGGCTCCACACTGTCAGTGCAGAGCCTGACATGGGGCTGGAACTCACTAACCGAGAGATCATGACCTGAGCTGAAATCAAGTTGGATGCTTACCCAACTGAGCCTCACAGGTGCCCCAAGGCATGGGGAGGTTAAATGCATCCACCCAAAACCCAGCAGTCTGGCTCCAACCACTATACCAGAGGGTCTCATGGAGTGGTCTGGGACCCCTGAGGTCCCAGAGACACTTGGACATGACCCAGAAGGTCAAAATAAATTTCATTATTACTAAGAACTTGTTTGCCCTTTTTACTCTCATTTTCTCATGAGTATACAGTGGAATTTTCCAGAAGCTACATGACTTGTGATACAGCAAGTAGAGAGGAGAACCCAGGTGTCTCTTGCAGCCATTTGAAAAAATGTACAACAATGCCACTCTTCTCGCTGTTTTTTTTTTAATTTTGAAAATATTTTTTGAATGATGTTTCTATGACAAAGTGATGAGTTACTTGTGACTTTTTAAGTAATTTGCCACGTAGGGGCACCTGGGTGGCTCAGGTGGTTAAGCGTCCGACTTTGGCTCAGGTCATGATCTTGCAGGTCAGAAGTTGGAGCCCTGCATCGGGCTCTGTGTTGACAGCTCAGAGCCTGGAGCCTGCTTCGGATTCTGTGTCTCCCTCTCTCTCTGCCCCTCCCCCACTTGTGCTCTGTTTCTGTCTCTCTCTCAAAAATAAATAAACATTATAATAAATAAATAAATAAACAAACCACCAGGTAAATACTTATAATGTTCACCTAGTTTTATTAAAGTAAGAGTGTAGAGCAATGAGACACCACAAAGCTTGAGAGCCACTGTACAACACTAAAGAGAAATGCTCTCCAATCGTCATAACATGGGCATAACGCTCCAACGGAGGCCTATTGGGGTGTGGTCCCTGTGCTGCCTGCCGGTATCATTAGTATTATTAAGAAATAGATCCCTGGATCATGCTACATGGAGTGGTCCACAGGATAACCAGCCCCATCACAAATCAATGCCTGTAATTCAGAGTGTCTGCCCTTGTGACTTGCAATATGGGACTTAAATTGTAAATCCCTCCTTGTGCTTCTCTTTCTATAGTTTCCTAAGGACCGTGGCTTCTCTCTTGCTCACTCACTCTTTTTTTAATTTTTTTAATGTTTATTTATTTATTATTTTGAGAGAGATCTCGAGTGGGAAAGGGGCAGAGAGAGAGAGAGGGGGAGACACAGAATCGGAAGGAGGCTTCAGTCTCCGAGCTATTAGCATAGAGCCCCATGCAGGGCTTGAACCCACGAGCTGTGAGACCATGACCTGAGCTGAAGTCGGACACTTAGCCGACTGNGGCTGTGCAGGGCTTGAACTCACAAACCATGTGATCATGATTTCAGCTGAAATCTGACACTTAACACTTAACCAACTGAGCCACCCAGGCGCCCCTAACTTTCAGTGTTTCTATGAAGATACCTTCAAAAGACAAGAGCTAGGTTTTTTGGCCACATTGGTTAGATTACTACAGTCTTGCAGGATGTCACACAGATGCACTGCAGAGCATTCTGTATCATGCCTGGCAACTTGGGTCACCCAGCTCTGCTTTGAACTTTGCAACCAAATCAGAGGCTTGCCTGAGAGCTGCTCTTATGTTAGAAGCTCACAGCGGCACCGTGCCAAAAGAATGAACTTCAGACCTGACCTGAAACGGAGTGATCCTGGCTGAACTGGGAGATATTCTAGAGCTCCGAGTCTTTAGCTGTGAAATGGAAAAAGAAATCTACCCTTCTTAGCCTTACAGTTCTGTCCTAGGGATCAAATAAGGTAAATCCTTTGAAAAACAGAAAGCATTTGTCTCTCCCCAAAGCAATTCCCACATGCCGTTCTGCCTACCTGGTCCCACTCTGCCCGCCCCGCCCCTTGTAGCCGCGTAACCCCAAAAGGTCCTACACCGTGGCTTGTTCTTGCTGCAGCCATGCTGGCCTCCAGCTGCAAGTGGTCTCAGCGTCTTCATTACTGTTACGACCTTTGCCTGGAATACTCTTCCCTTGGGTAGTAACTACATGGCCGAGCCCTGATTTCCTTTTCATCTCTATTCAAATGTCACCTTATCAGAAGGCCTTCTCTGGGCACACTATATGAGCTGACATCCACCCCCTAGCAGCTCTCCCATTCCTCTCACACCACATCAGTGTTCTTTGTAGCACGCATGCATTTCATAGTTATTTGTTTACCTGTCGATGATCTGACTACCGCGTCAGTTTCACAAGGGCGGGCGCTTTGCTGAGTCCTGCTGTAATCCCGATGCTTAGAACCGAGCATGCACAACCTCTTCCTCCAGAATTAAAAAAAAAAAAAAGACAAAAAAATCACCCTATCTGAGCATGAGACAGGGTGGGCTGGGTGGAAGAAATTTCAGGGGGGCATACCGTACGGGACAAAGGAGAGGAAGAGACCGCCTGTTCCCCTACCGCTCAGCTTGGATGTATTACGGCAAAGCCTCAGTGTAATTATGGGCATTTAGATTGTTTACTCCTTGTTAACCACCCTCTTTGCTCACTTAATTGGTCCAAAGCCTGTGGTATGAGTAACTAGCCATGCGGAAATTTGGCACATGGTGCACGCCAGTGGCGGTGGGGTCAAGCAGTGACTGCTGCCTTCATACTAGCTGAGTCCTGGGTGCAGAACCCTGCCTACAGCACCTGTGGTGTCCTGGCAAAGACACCAGGGGGACTGGTCCAGCCCCGGGACCTTCAGTCTGGGCTACTCGGGGGTGCCTGATTGATTCCCCAAATTCCATGCTTTCTCAGCATCCTATCCAAGTGGGCGGAATAATTCCCTCTCTCCCTTCCGAGGGAATAGAATCCTAGCTGCATCGGCATGGCCTGGCTTCTGTCTGCCCGGCCACTTCACCTCTCGGGTCCTATACAGGTCCTGCCTCAGGCCATTGGCACTTGCAGTTCCTCTCATATCCTCATGGCTGCCCCCTTTTATCCATGTATTAGTTTATATGAATGACTGAATTGATCATATGATTTTGGGCAAATGCTGATCTCTCTCTGTATTGCCATTTCCCCAACTGATAAATAGGGAGATGGATTTAAGTTCTGCATTCCTTTCCGAAATGTGTGTCTGAGCATTATGCAAGTCATTTAATGAGGCTGCAAAATTTTTTGAAGACCCTACTGGGCCTTGGGTCATAGGGGCTATGTAAATAGTGATGAAAGAAATAAAGATAGAAATCCTGCCCCCAGGGGCAGATCTTCTAGCGGGTGGAGATTGACAGACAATAGAGAAACAGATAAGATAATTTCAGGCACTGGTAAGTACTGTAACAATAAAAATGAAGGAATGGGTGATGGAGAGTGAGCCCGGCAGGGGTTTTGGTTAGACTCCTCAAGGGCGGACCTCTTTGAGGAAGTGACTTTTCAGTGGAGATCTGAGTGATAGTGAGTTGAGACCATGATTCCAGGGAGGAACAGCAAGGGCAGGAACCCAGAGAAAGATCGTGTGTTATCTTCAAGGAGTGGGAAAGAAGGCCTGTGCAGAGGGGCAGGGTGTCTGGTGGGCAGGAGTTAGGGATGAAGGTCTTGTCCGGGGCCATGGTGCAGAGTGTGCGTTTCGTGGTAGGGGCGATGGGCCGTTCGTGGAGGGCTTTAAGAGGACAGTGACTTAACACCTTAGAACAAATCATTCTGGCTGCTCCTTAGAGAACAGGCTAAAGGGAGACAAGAGAGGAGGCAGGAGGAACAGCCACCCATGGGAGAGAAGATGGCATCCAGGTCAAGGGCAGAGGGGCTGCTGTATGTGTTGGAGGGTAGAGCCAGGAGCGCTCACTGATGGATGGGATGTGCTCATGAGACAGGGATACAGCTAATAAGTGCCTGATGAGAAATATACATGGCTCAGCGATCCCTGTGGGGGGCTCTTTGCTAAAGAGCTCAGCTTTGGGGTTTGGGCACAAGGGATATGATAGTAGGGTGACCTTTGTATTTCCTACTTGTTGTCTCTGAAGACAGGAACCGTGTGGCTTTTGTTGCTTTACCCCTGGTGCCTAGCACAATGCCAGGCACAGAGTGATGCTCATAATGGTCATGAATAGTCCCTAGAGCTTGTATCTCTCCCAAGGATCTCCTAGGGAGACTGGGCCAAGAAGGCATCCCCGGGCTCACAAACCACCTGCTATCTATGGTCCTAGCAGTCCCATGATTCATCAGTCCGAGCAGATAAGGCAGCTAGGCTGCATGCCTCCCACCATCCCCAGAGCCCCCTCCGGGTCTGTGCCCCCTCCTTGGCTGTAGGAGCCCAGGAGCCCAATTTCGATTCAGTCTGGCTGATTTCCCAGCTCATAAATATTCCCCCTGCTTAAAATTCACCAATAGTCTGGACCCCCATTGCCTTCTTCCCCTGTGGGTCACACACAGAGGCTTTTGGGAGACCCAGGAGTCTGCCTCATAGTAAGTGTGACATGTCAGTTGTACGGGGGAGGTGCTAGGGGCAGGGGATTGGGGAGGGGGTGTGATCTGTAAGAACCCATGCTTCTCTCAGCTGAGGAGCACCCCACTTTGCCTATGATTAAAGGCTGATATGAGAAAAAGACATTCCTTTTTCAGGAAGGTCTTCCTTTCCCAGGATGCCTCCAGAGGGGAAGAGTGCTCACCTAGAGAGCTTCTCAGGGAAGGGACTCTTCAGCATTCTTGGCTCAGCCGGACTGACTATGCAGGCTTCGCCCTGTTCCAGGGCTAATAAGAAAGCACAGCCCCAGGGCCCTGGGGCTTTGTATGGAATTTTTAATAGCCACAGTGGGTTTGATCCCACACTCGTGGGTGAATTAGTCACTGCAGGTTCAAGTGAGGAATTTATGGACAGGCCTCAACAATCTGCTTCTAATTTGGGGATGGAAACTTTGATTTAAGAATCCTAAAAGGCAATACGGTATATAGTCAAGGAGGCCTAGGTCCCCGCCATTCAACAAATCTTGTTAATCTACATGTTTGGCACTGTGCTGGGCCAGGCTCCTCCTTGTGAGTCTAAAGCTTTGTGAGGGTGAGCAAGTTACTTCTGCCTTGGGCCTCAGCCTCCTGACTTGCAAACGATGGAGTGGGGGCTTTTCCCAGCGCTTTCTAGCTCTGATATCCCTCATCTGGCTCTATGAAAGACAAAAGTTATCTCTAGCAGCAGCCACTCCCTGGACGCCTCCCTTAGGGAAAGTGGGCTTTGGGGGCAGAGCCCTTGCTGGCAGCCCAAGCTCGCCCTGCCCTGAATGAATCTCTGCTCTTTTGCTGGGGGAGAGTGGAAGGGGTTAAATTTGGCTCAGCAAGGCAGGAACAGACTCACTCAGTCCCCTCCCTCCTCAGTTTTGTTCTCAGGGATTTGCTCAGCTTGCTGAGGTTAGGTAAACCTCCTTGCTGGGCTGGGAGCAGTGCCTCTCTGCCAGGATGCTGCCAGAGAGCTGAATTGTAGCAACTCGCCCAGGCTCTTCCCCCAGGCAAGAAATCTGAAGCTGTGGCAAGGGGTGGAGAAATCTTGGAACCTGAGACAATGATTCTGGCTGGAGCCAGAAGTAACTCTGGAGATTACTGAGTCCCTTTAGCTCCTTTTGCAGGTGGGGAAACTGAGGTTCAGAGAGGGGGCTTTCCTAAGGTTCACCCAGTGAGGTAGGGATAGACTCAAATGCAGGTTTTGGGGTTCCCCGGCCAAATCCTTTCTCCTGGAGTTTGGGGAGCAGTCTTTGGGCTGAAGTTGTCATGAATAGATAATGTTGGGGGGGGCACAGAAGGAAAGCAGAGGGGTTCCTGGGTGGCTCAGTCAGTTGAGTGTCCAACTTCGCTCAGGTCATGATCTTGCAGTCTGTGAGTTCGAGCCCCGTGTGGGGCTCTGTGCTGACAGCTCTGAGCCTGGAGCCTGCTTCGGATTCTGTGTCTCCCTCTCTCTCTGCCCCTCCCCCGCTCATGCTCTGTCCCTCTCTGTGTCAAAAATAAATAAACACTAAAAATTTTTTTTTAAAAAAGAAGGAAAACAGAGGGGGCATGAATCCAGGTGTCATGAAGAAGGAAAAACGGACTGACTCTCTGTTGATGCTTTTCGGGGCTGCCTTCCTGACACTCACCCTGCCTTTGCCAGGCTGTCCAGACACCCCACATGTCTCCCACTTTGATTTGCAGCTCACAGTAGGCAGGTCTGTTTTTGCTAAGAACCCAGCTTGAATGGAGGCTCATTCATTTATTTGTAAACAGACTTGCTTCAAGTCCCAGCCTCATTTCTTTCTTTCTTTCATTTTTTAATCTTTATTTATTTTTGAGAGAGAGAGAGACAGAGCACGAGTGGGGAAAGGGCAGACAGAGAGGGAGACACAGATGCAAAGCAGGTTCTAGGCTCTGAGCTGTCAGCACAGAGACTGACACAGGGCTCAAACCGGTGAACCTGAGATGATGACCTGAGCTGAAGCCAGATGCTCAACCGACTGAGTCACCCACATTCCCCCTAGCCTATCTTCTTATTAGCTGTGTGGTCTTGGGCAAGTTGCTTAACTTTTCTGAGCTTGAGCTACCTGTCTGTCAAATGGAGTGCGAACAGTAGCTTCGTCACAGTGTTGTGAAGAGATGAGTGAGATAATGCAGGGCCGGGCACAATGTAAGTGACACTGGAGCATAAGGCAAGCTGACAGACGCCTCCCCACCCCACCCCAACCAGGCGGGATCTGTGTGATATTCCTCTGCACTCTAGGCTGCCCAAGAACAAAGGAAAGGGGAAAAGCAAACAGTTAACTGATAGAGTTCATAGTCCTGCAGGACTCAAAGTCTCCAAGGAGGCTCCATAGAGATGTGGGAAACAAAGGCAGAAAGAAATGGCAGATAGAAATAAATTTCAGAGTCATAACGTTAATGCTTTGCTAGAGGGAAAGACAACCTTAGCTTGACAATAGCTAGGCCTCCACTATCTTGGGAGTCTTCTTTAGCATATGAAAATCTCTCCCTGGAAACTTCCCCTGGACCTTACCTCCCCCAACTCCATAGTGTACAGCCAGTGTCCCTTCATGGTCCTGGGGCAGCTTTTCCTGCCCACGGGTCCTGTCCCCGTGCTTCAATAAAATCACCTTTTTGCACCAAAGATATCTTCAAGATATCTTTCTTGGCCATGGGCTCTGGACTCCACAAACCCCACTGTCACCCCAAAACCCTTATCAGTACGTGTTGGAGAAACGACAGAGGTTACCAGTACTCCTCTGCCTTTGTGCCTCCTCCTCACCTTTTTTCCCCTTAATGTTTATTTTTGAGAAACAGAGAGAGATAGAGCATGAGCAGGGGAGGGGCAGAGAGAGAGGGAGACACAAAATCCCAAAGCAGACTCCAGGCTCTGAGCTGTCAGCACAGAACCCAATGGGGCTCAAATTCACAAACCGCGCGATCATGACCTGAGCCAAAGTCAGACACTTAACTGGGCCACCCAGGTGCCTCTCCTTGTCACCCTTCTTGTCTTCTCTTTCAGTAGAATGGACCTATCTCTGGGCCTGCCCTCCTCGAAGGGTAGTGTGAAGCTCTGATAAGACAACGGAGGTAAAGGAGCTTCAAAAAGCACTATGGGGAGCCAGTGATCTCTCTCGGCGGTCTCTCTGACTAGCTTGTCCCACGCTCTCGTGAACAATCCCTGGGTTGACCAGTTGTCGGTCAGCTCCGGATATGGTATTGGGGAAACACCGGGAGCCCAGATGCACCAGGATTCGTCCTAACCAGCCATGAGCTAAATGGCTCTGGGCATGCCGTTTTGCCTTTCTAAGAGTTTTCCCCACTGAAAAATGGGGCCCGAATCCCTGGTTTTCCTAAATCATAGGTCTAGGTTGGAAACTGCAAAGCTCTCTGGCTGCTCCATGTCCATCCCCCCCTTCCTCTGGTTCCATACCTGATTTCCATGAGACATCTAGCCCATTCTGGCTTTCAGTTTTGACCATGGCTTAAGGGAGCTGACCTAACCTCTGCTCCAGTGTTGGATCTGAGACTCGCCTTGCCAATGGGTCCTGAATTCCCTACGATCACTGTGATTGGCTCAAGGATGAGCCTGTGGCCCAATCACAGCCAACTAATATTTATCCTGGGACTTTGGCTTATAGTGACAGGGGGAGTGACTCACTCTTTTTTCTGCCGGACAGGAGCCTGGGAGAATGAGAATTTGGAGCTCCCAGGCACCGTCAGGTGTGAGGAGAATCTACCTGATCATTAAGCAAATGCAAAGCAAAACAGACAAAAGGCAGAGAGGGGCAATCTTCTACTAGTGTTGTCGTCTCATTTGGTCCTAGACTTACCTAAAGCCAAACTATTCCTGGACTTCTCAGGAATATGAGTCAATTTATTTACATGTGATAATATGTATAATAATATTTAATAATAAAATATTATTTCCTTTCCTTCCTTCTTTCCCTTTTCTATTAATTCCTCTCTCCTTATGCAGTTATTTATTTTTACTTAAGTCAGTCTGATTTGACTTTCTGTCACTTGCAATCAAAATTCCCTAATTAAGAAAATAAAAGGATTATTATTATTTTTTTAATGGAAAAGAATTATGATAGTTACTGGAATAAACAATGTGCACTGTTGACCCAATTTCCATTTCCCCTTCTTCCTCACTAATAGAACCCTGAATGAGGAATGGGAGCAGGGAGAGGGCATGGTAAGTCCCAGGAGCGATGAGATGTTTGGCCTACGCAAATCATGACATCCCTGTTTCTTGTTTTTCAGAATCCTTGCATTAACAGTGGCCATGGGACCCAATTTTAGACCATAAAACAAGGAGAAATCTGCTGGAAAGTAGGTGTCTGGGAAAGTAGGCGGTCAGCATCATCCTGTCTCCTTCCTGCCTTGAAAAAGGATGTGATGACTGGACTTGCAGCAGCAACGTTGTGACCATGAAGCAGAGGCCAAAAGAATTGCAGAGGTACCCATCCTCACATCATTAAGCCACTACACTAATGCCAACAGCTGTCTGCCTGTATGTTTCTTGTAATAGAATAAAAACAAACACCTATTTGTTTAAGCCACTGTTAGTTGGATTTTCTGTTATTTGCAGCTCAAAGCATTCTTTAGGAATGAATCATCTCACTCATGTAGAACTCAAGTGGCTATCCAGCAATGTCATTGATCCAAAACCTGGACAAAAATACTAGTTAAGAATAAAACAACTCAGCCTGTTTTTGTTCCCTGGGGAGAAGGGGGGGAAGAATAAAACAAAATAACATTTATGGAGTAACTACACTTGCCAGGGAGTGTGTTAAGTGTTTTAGTTGCAATAACCTTATGGACAGATACTATTATTAGTCCCGTTTTATAGATCAGAAAACTGAGCCGCAGAAAGATATTTTTTTAGGGTCACGTGGCTAATAAGTCCTGAAGATAAAAAGGCTTCTGAGTAGCCTATAATGGATTCCACCAGGTACTTCATTCATTAAAAAAGCCTCTTGCCCAGAGATGATATACTCATTTCCTTTTTTTTTTTTTTAAATATTTTTTATTTATTTCTAGGAGAGAGAGAGAGACAGCGTGAGCAGGGGAGGGCCAGAGAGAGAGGAAGTCACAGACTGAAATAGGCTCCAGGCTCTGAGCCGGAAGTCAGCACAGAGCCCGACGCAGGGCTCGAACCCACGAACCGTGAGATCATGACCTAAGCGAAAGTCGGACGCTCAACCGACTAAGCCACCCAGGCGCCCCGATATACTCATTTTCTACACAGTGCAGGCATGGAGTTCTCTAATGGATTTACTGTTGTAAAGAATATAGAAAGAAGGGCCCCTGAGATAAGGGACAGCTGACACTCTGTCACTGAGCAATGATAAAATACAAAAAAAGAAAAACCTGGCTCTTTTGGCGTAGGCAAAAATAGCCTAACATACCTTCCAGTCCCAAGGATACCACTGTATTAAAACTCAATTCCATCATTAATGTTGTATAATGGCCCTGAGTCATCAAATAAAGCTGAAAGTATGCTTTGCCTCTTGTTTGAGAAGGCAGAGAGCATGTAGTACATCTGGGAAACTTCCTATCTGAAACACTTAAAACAAAAGAAAATTTTAGCATTTTAATCTGCAATACTTCCCCCATTCCCCCATCCGACCCCAACTTTCTGGAAAAAATCAGCTCACAGAATGCTTCCTTCTCTAGAGGCCCAGAGGCCAAGGTGTTAGAGGACTGCATTTTCCATCACCATTTTCCCCAGATGTTCCCTTCTCAAGGCTATAAATGTCAACCAGTGTGTTTCTAGCAAAGGTGATCTTAAGTATAATGCCTGGGGGTTACCCAGGGGCAAGCATGGCCGAGAACCCACAACAGTGTGAAGACTTGAAAAGCAGCACTCGTCAGCACCTCTGCTTCCTGCCTGAGCCGGGACCGGAGCAGAAGGCTCTGAGGGGCAATCAGATGGTCCCAGTGTCTAGACGGGCAGGGGCCTCTGGACACGGAGCTGGAAGGTAAAACCCACACCAGGCTGAGAGACTGGATGTGGCTGTTGATGTCTATAATCCAACCTGCTCTGTTAATAGATAAGGAAACTGAGGCCCAGAGATGGGAAGGGACTTACTCAAGTTCACACAACAAGGTCATCGCAGAGCCCTGCTTCCTGGCTTTTGACCAGGGCACAGGGGATCACCAAATCAAAGTCTCAGGGTCGGAGAGGTCCTCTGAGACTTGTGTCCCGCTCTAGGAATGGGAACAACGTGGCTGAAGCCCCTCTCCCACCCTGGGCCTCCTCTTTGGGCTTCCCGGGGCTTCCCAAGCAGCTGAACCAGGTGGGGGCCTCTCTGAGCTAACAATTTAACAAATATGTATTTGGTATCCAGTATGTTCTCATAATAGTGAGAAAGATCATACGCGGTGACTGTCCTCAGGGGGCTAACAGTCAAATGTAGTAGTTGAGATTATAGGTTCCAGGGTGTTGTTTGCCAGGCACCAAATTTGGGGGGACCCCTTGCTTGCTGCACTTAGACACAGCCTAAGTTACACCGGCAAAGACAGAGCCACACAGGCATAGCTACAGTGGCCCACACATTCACACGCAGACACAAACACATAGACGAATGTATAGCCATGTGTCCACGTCAGAGATACACACACATATAATGCACACAGACACAGGCATATATGCACACCCACAAAGGCACACGCACGTGCACACACACAGAGCCCCTTGCACTCCCCTCCCCCACCTTAAGCAAACTGCAGTTTTAGCAACATTGGCAACGATAGCTACACACTTGCCTGGTAAAATACTTCCTCAACAGTGCCTGACCCAAAACCAGGTGTGCCTGGGGCCCGCCACCACATCCCTTGCTGCTACAGGTATTTGCTGAGTAGAGGCCAGAACCCGGATCTGAACCCTGCCTGATTCACTTTTCTCTGGGCCTCAGAGCTTCCTTGTCTCCCCTCAGAGCAGCTTCCCAGGGCTCAGCACCTTGAGTTCTGCTCCTGACTCATCCTGCCTTAGCTCAGTATGAGGACTGTGGTTTGTGCAAGCTGGGGCATGGCCCGAGGTGCGGATGGGGTGATTTTGGTGCGAGGTGAGGGGAGCACTGTTAGGTAAGGGCCCAGGAGGAGGTATGGGTATGGGCTTTGCATCTCGCAGGAGCACAAGAATATGTACCATTCAGTCCCGCTTGGAAGTTGCCTTATGGGAGCAAAGGAGGGGGGGACCCAGCAGAAACCCCAGGATTGTCTGCAGTTCTGATTCCCCTCACCCTGGAGTTACTGGGCCCCACCCTGCCCTTCCCACAGCTGCAGTCTCTCCATAGAGTTAGCATCTGTGGAGCCAGTGGGATGGTTCACAGCAAGCTTATGATCTCTACCTCCTGATCATACTCTGGGCACCCAGGATCTTGTTGTCCTGTTCAAAGACCCCCAGCTAGTTTCCTAGGCCTGTGAGGCAGGTGTCTCCCAGGCATCTGCCACCAAAGGCAGGCTGTGCACCCCTGAAGGGTGTGCGGGGGGCCAAGTTGGTGCTGTTGCCTGGGCAGGAGGTAGGGTGGTGTGTGGGTGGAGCTTGGGCTGACAGGTGTAAGCACCTTCTTGTGGGAAGGGAAGGAGGGGGAAGGGAAGGCAGGCAGGCTGAAACCACGAGGCCCTCCATATGCACTCTTGTTTAGTGCCCTGCAATATTAGGGGCAGATCCACCCGAAATCAGTCAGCTCTGGTGCGGGGATGTGGAGGCCTCCTGGGGGCAGAAGTGTGAGGCTGAGTGTCAGAGAATCTGGGCTCTGGCCAACTTCTGCCAAAGAGTCCCACTGGATAGGAGCATAGGCTCTGGGGTCAGCTACCTGGGTTTCACAGTTCTGGGAATGTCTAACTGTGTGACGGCAGCCAAGATGCCCTCTGTGAGCCTCAGTGTCGTCATTGGTCACATGACGCCACTAATTGTCTCTATCTCATGTTGAATAGTAAAGGGCTTACCATAGTGGCTGGTACATAGTTAGTGATTAATTAGCATGATTCTCTCTGACCTTGGTTAAGACCCTCGCTTTTTCTCTGAGTCTCAACTCCCTTTCAGGAAAAGGAGGCGTGATGCTAAATTCAATGATCTTTAAAGTTTCTTTGGACATTCAGTCCGGGCTGAGGTCTGAGGGAGATGCCTCTCAGTGCCTGGACAGAGTGCAGCAAATACACTGGGTATTCTCCGGGTACTGCGAGCAGTCCTCTGCTCTCACTGAGGTTTGGACCTGCATATCCTCATCAAAGGGCTTGGAGAGAGAAATGGTTCCCAGAGGACCATACTCCCTCCACCTCAGGGCTGTTGCACATGCCAGGTCCACTGCTGGAAACACTTTCACGGTCTTTCCCTTCTCACTCCTTAACTGCCATGTATGTTTCACATCTTAAATCAAGTATCACTTCCTCAAGAAAGCTCAGATCTGCTGTTACCGGTTTTCATTGTTCCTTATATCTACTTCCATCTATAATTAGATCTGTGTAGGTGGTCACTGGATGCCACTTCCTCCAAGGGGCCTTCCTTTCAACCCCTGTCGAAGTGTTGTGCCCTCCTGATGTACCTCCACAGCACCCTGCACTTTGCGTTTCACGTACATCTGTGAAATCTTTGTTTTTCATCTCTGAGGGGTCGATGAAACGGTGCCTCATCGTGGGGGCGCTGGATCAAGATGGGTCCCACTGCCGCGTCTTCCCATGCTGCTCTATATATTCCTTTCATAAAATGCACTGGACTTGTTAAACTTGTCATGGCTTATTCAATATCTGTCTTCTTTCCCCAGAACAGGAACTTCCCGAGGCAGGAACATACTTGCCTCGTCCACAGCTGTATCCCTAGCATGTAGAATAGGGCTTAGCACATTGAAAGAATTAACAGCTACGTGTTTAGCCTTTCCCCTCCGCAAACACCCAGACCCACCCGCACGCGCGCGCATGCGCACAAACCTACTTTTACTCTCAGCGCCTACGACCGTGGCTGGCGCAAGCCGCACTCTCAGTTAGCACTTGTTGAATGAAAGAATGAATACGTGAGTGTCCTCTACTACAGCTGAAGCTCGGGAGGCCAGGGATCATGTCTTCAACGATGTTGCTTTCCATCTTTCTGTGAACATGGGATCAAGTGAGGCCACCCTCCCCCACGCCCGCCGAGAATGTCCCCATTATAGGACCAGGTCTCCAGACCTCCACTCCAGGCAGACAGAGCAAGGCTCCCAGGGACCCCCTTCTGCACTGTGCACAACCTACTCCACTCTCCCACCCGGCCTCACTTTCTTTCCGATTTTAATTTCCACAACTTCCTCTCAATGTGGGGTCTCAGCCACGGACAGCCTCCTGGAACAGGGAGGTAAAGCCACCTGGTTTTCTCCATTGTCCAATAGCTTCCATGGAGAGCCTCATGGAGCAAGGGCGGGAGGTGATGCACTGGTTCCGTGGGACAGAGGAAGCTTCATCCAAACCGTGACATTTGAGCCTGGCCTTGAAGGTAGGTGTTAGCTAGCCAGGCTGACACCGTGGGGGCTGGCGTAGGAAAGAGCAAGGGAGGAAAGGCATTTCAGGCAGAGAAAATAATCAGCAAAGGCTCAAGGCGGAACCGGTTGAGATTTCTGGCGTTGTGGCTATTCTGCAAAGAACAGTGGGGTGCAGCAACACGGGGGCAGCAGAAGGATTGCCAGGGGCCAGAAGAGAACCCAGAACTGGTATCACAGAGGACGAAAGTAACGGTACCAGAACAACAGCAAAAATAAGATGTGGCCTTTTTAAAAACTTTATTTTTTATTTTTTTAAAATTTAAACTTTTTTTTTTTTAATGTTTTATATATTTCTGAGAGAGAGAGAGAGCAAGCAGGGGAAGGTCAGAGAGGGAGGGAGACACAGATCCAAAGCAGGCTCCAGGCTCTGAGCTAGCTGTCAGCACAGAGCCCGACTCGGGGCTTGAACCCACAAACTGTGAGATCATGACCTGAGCCGAAGTCAGTCGCTTAACCGACTGAGCCACCCAGGCGCTCCCCACTCTTTTGTTTTTTTAAAGAGACCACTGGGTAACCTTACATGGGACTCTGCCTTTCCGGGTCTCAGTTTCCTGCTCTACAAATAAATGTTTTGGATGAGCTGATGTCTCCAGCTCTTTCCAGCTCTGAAGTCCTGTGACTGAAATTAAAGTCTCCCTCGGCTTCTCATCCCAGTTTTGGATCAGCACCAGGACTCGTGACCAGAGATGAGGTCAGGCTTGTAGATTTCAAGACAAACGAGGGCTCTGACTATGCAGCTGGTGCCCATTTCCTGTGCCCAGAGCTCTGCCCTCGTGTATGGCACAGCCGACTGTCACCATGTTCATGGCATCACCTACCCCTACCAGCCTTTCATCCTCTGGGCTCCCGGAGCACCCCCAGAGCTTGGCCAGGGCAAAGGAGGCACAGCGGGTTAGGGAGGGGTGGGTGGACGAAAGGGGGCCTCTGGCAGGTTGGCAGGTCACTAAGGACACCCTGATGATCCTTGGCGCAATGGCCTAGGCTTCCGCTTTCCTTTCCTATGTCCACATATGTTTCTTGCGGCCAATAGATTCTGGAATGAGTCAGACCTGGCTTTGAATTCCCTCCTTGCCACTTACTTGTTGTAGGCATTTGGCCTAGTTTACTTGTTTTTAGTCATTATTTCATTTGCTCATTAGCTCAATTTGCTTATTGATTCATCCACTTATGCATTATTTGATAAACGTTTAAGAGTGCCTATGTGCTCACACAATGCAAGAGATCCAGCATTCAACAAGCTGACTTTGTCACTGCCTTCATGGTACAGTATGACAGCACTGCTGAGCCTGTGTGTGCAATGGCAGAGCCGCTAACGTTTGGCTATGGAGCATTTGAAATCTGCCTGGTGTGACCAAGGAAATTTTTAAATTTTATTTAATTCTTATTAATTTAAATTTAAAAGCAGATATTTGGGGAGGACCTGGGTGGCTCAGTCGGTTAAGCGTCCGACTTCAGCTCAGGTCATGATCTCACAGGTCATGACTTCAAGCCCTGTGTCGGGCTCTGTGCTGACAACTCAAAGCCTGGAGCCTGCTTCAGATTCTGGGTCTCCCTCTCTCTCTGCCCCTCCCCTGCTCGTGCTCTGTCTCTCTCTCTCTCTCCTTCAAAAATAAATAAATATTAAAAAAATTAAAAATAAATAAATAAAAGCAGATACCTGGCTCACTTTAAGTATGCTTGAAATAATGGGAATGTGAAGCCACTCTTCAACTAAATTTTGTGAATTCTAAATATAGATCAAATATTTAGCATTTAAGTCATGATGTGCGAGATGTGTATAAACACACATGGATTTCAGAGTGTTAGTAAGAAAATAGGAATGAAAAAGATCCCTCTAATAAATGTTTAAATGATGATGATGTGTAAGAAATAACCATTTTGGATATACATGGAGTTCAATAGAAATATATGACCAAACTGAATTTCATCTGTTTCTTTCTACTTTCTAAATATGGCTCCTAGAAACTTAAACTCACATAATGCAGTCCACATGGTCTCTCTGGTGGACCGGGCTATGTCAGGCAATTAAAGGAGCAACTACGATGTGAACACACAGGATTGTGGCTGGTGTTAAGTGAGATGCTGCATATAAAGTGCTTAGCTCAGAGGCAATATGCTGTCTGTGTTAGCTATGTCTGAACTTCAGACATTAGGCGATACGCCAAATCACTCCTTTCCCTCACTGGGACAAGTGGTGCCCAGCTTAGGGCCAACTTCTGGTTCCCTTTGTTGATGGTGACTTTGTCCCCAGGAATCTTGTGGGCCTTTTATGTGACCAGGGCCTTCCATGTCCCATCTCTTGTCCTTAGCACACTGCTAGGTCTAGGTTACAACAGGGGCCCAGGGACCCCTCTGTATCCCACTGGATGTCATCTCTGCTCTCCTTCTTCCTTCCTCCTCCTCAGCAGTGCACACTCTGCCCTACTTCACACTCTGACCCACGCTCTAGGACATTCTGAGTCACTTTTGGATTCCACAGATTGGTAAAATTCCCCACAATTTTGAGGACCTAATACAGGATTCTTTTGTTTGTTTGTTTGTTTTTGCAAACAATAGGGTCACTAACATTTTTTACAGCATTTTTTAAAAAGTTTATTTTATTTTGAGAGAGAGAGAGAGAGCACAAGCAGGGGAGGGGAAGAGACAGAGAAAGAGAGAGAGAATCGCAAGCAGCCTCCACTCCACCAGCACAGAGCCCGATGCAGGGCTTGAACTCACAAACCGTGAGATTATGACCTGAGCTGAAACCAAGAGTCAGATGCCCAACCAGCTGAGCCACCCAGGGGTCTCTAAAATTTTTTTAAAAATTGGGGCACCTGGGTGGCTCAGTCGGTTAAGCGTCCAACGTCGGCTCAGGTCATGATCTCATGGTTTGTGGGTTCGAGCCCTGTGTCGGGCTCTGTGCTGACAGCTAGCTCAGGGCCTGGATCCTGTTGAGATCCTGTGTCTCCCCTCTCTCTCTAACCCTCCCCTGCTCACGCTCTCTCTCTCTCTCTCTCTCAGAAGTAAACAAAACATTAAAAAATTTTTAAAAATTACTTTCTTCTGTCACCATATTTCATAAGAGAAAAAACACTTTTTAAAAATTTACTTATTTTTTTTAATTTTTTAAAAAAATTTATTTCTGAGAGAGAGACAGCGTGAGCAACGGAGGGTCAGAGAGAGAGGGAGATAGAGTCAGATGCCCAACCAGCTGAGCCACCCAGGGGTCTCTAAAATTTTTTTAAAAATTGGGGCACCTGGGTGGCTCAGTCGGTTAAGCGTCCAACGTCGGCTCAGGTCATGATCTCATGGTTTGTGGGTTCGAGCCCTGTGTCGGGCTCTGTGCTGACAGCTAGCTCAGGGCCTGGATCCTGTTGAGATCCTGTGTCTCCCCTCTCTCTCTAACCCTCCCCTGCTCACGCTCTCTCTCTCTCTCTCTCTCAGAAGTAAACAAAACATTAAAAAATTTTTAAAAATTACTTTCTTCTGTCACCATATTTCATAAGAGAAAAAACACTTTTTAAAAATTTACTTATTTTTTTTAATTTTTTAAAAAAATTTATTTCTGAGAGAGAGACAGCGTGAGCAACGGAGGGTCAGAGAGAGAGGGAGATACAGAATCTGAAGCAGGCTCCAGGCTCTGAGCTAGCTATCAGCACAGAGCCAGATGTGGGGCTCGAACCCACAAACTGTGGTATCATGACCTGAGCTGAAGTCGGGTGCTCAACCGACTGAGCCACCCAGGCGCCCTGAGAAAGAACACTTTTAAAGGTGGGGACTATTTTCTTTTTTTGCAGCATTTGACAAGCTAATTCTAAGGTTCATATAGAAATGCAAGGGGCCCAGAAAAGCCAAAACAGTCTTAAAAAAGAAACAATGGCAAAGGACTCACACGTCCCGATTTTAAAGCTTACTACGAAACTATAGTAATCAAGGCAGTATGGTACTGGCTAATAACAGGTATCTGAGTCAGTGGAAGAGAATTGAGGGTCGAGAAATAAACCCTTACATTTATGGTCAATTGATTCAGACGGTGTCAGGACAATTCCATGTGGAAAGAATAGCCTTTTAAACACATGGTGTCGGGGCAGTTGGATTTGCAAATATAAAGAATGAATTTGAATGCCTATATATCATAAACACAAACCTTAGTTCAAGATGAACCATTGACCTAAATTAAGGAGTCATAAACTCTTAGAAAATATAGTGGCAAATCTCTGCAATGAATTAGATATGGCCCTTAAAGCATAAGCAATAAAAGAAAACAAATGATAAATTGGACATCATCAAAATGCAAGTTTTTGTGTTGTAGGTGACATGATGGAGAGGAGAAAAGATAAGCCACAGAACGGGAAAAATATTTCCAAGTTGTATATCTGATGAGGGACTTGTATCCAGAATAAAGAACTCCTACAGCTCAACAACATAATGGTAGAAAACCTAACTAAAAAACGGGTAAAGGATTTGAATAGACATTTCTCTAGAGAAGATACACCAAAGGTCAATAAGCATATGAAAAGATGCTCAACATCTTTAGTCACTGGGGAAATGCAAATCAAAATCGCAATGAGATCCCATTTGACATCTACTGGGATGGCAATGATCAAGAAGACTGATACTAACAAGTGTTGACATGGATGTAGAGGAATTGGACCCTTATAGTCTGCTGGTAGCAGTGAAAATGGCTGCTGTTTGAGAAACAGTTTGGCAGTTCGAAAAAATGCTAAGGGTAGAATTACCATGTGACCCAGCCATTCTATTCTTACATATCTACCCAAGAAAAATGAAAACATATGTCCATGAAGAAAAAAACATAAAAAACCCAAAAAACCCAAAAGACCTCATACAGAAATGTTCACAGCAGCATTGTTCCTAAAAGCTGAAAAGTAGAAAACATCTAGCTGTCCATCAACTGATGAATGGATAAACAAAGTGGGCTATACCCACACAATGGGGTTTTATTATGCTCTAGAAAGAAATGAAGTACTAATACAGGCTACCACGTGGATGAATCACAAGGTTGAATAAAAATGTGCTCAGTGAAATAAGCCAGTAAGGAAAGAACATCTACAGTACGATTTCATTCATCTGCAGGGTCCAGATAGGCAAATCTACAGAGACAGAAAGTAGACTGATTATGGTTGGCAGGGGCTGGAGATGAGGGATGGGGATCTGGGAGACTGCTAATGGGTATGAGATTTCTTTTTGGGATGAGGAAAATGTTCAAATTAGATTATGGTGATCGTTTGCATAACTCAACAAATAATTGAAAGCCATTGACTCGCACCCTCTAAATAAGTGAATTTGATGGCATATAAACTATGTCTCAATACAGCTGTTCAAAATAAAAGCAGGCCCCAGGATGGACAGCATATTAGGGAAGGGTGCAGAGCTCTGCTGTCACTCTTTAGTGTGAGTCTCTGCTCTGCTGCTTTTCGGCTGTGGAACCTTGGGCAAATTAGTGACTTTGCTAAGCCTCAGTTTCCTCAACCATGTGGGGGATCTTGTGAATATTAAGCAAGAGCAACTATGTAAAGTGACACAGTGAGTGCTCAAAAATCACTAGACATAGGTGCCTGGGTGGCTCAGCTGATTAAGAGTCCAACTTCGGCTCAGGTCATGATTTAACGATTCGTGAGATTGAGCCCCACATTAGACTCTGCGCCGACAGCACAAAGCCTGCTTGGGATTCTCTGTCTCCCTCGCTCTGTCTCCCCCAATCTTTCTCCCTCTCTCTCAAAATAAATAAATAAACTTAAAAAGAATTCCTTAAAAAAAAAGTCACCAGACATTTTTGTTGTTAGATGGGCCTTCATTCACCTCTGATTCAAAGACAGTCCTTTACATAAAACAAAGTGAATTTTGTGAAGATCTCACTGGTTTGTCCTTTGTTTTTCCCATTTTGTAAAAAACAGTGAAAGCTTCTTCACTGGCCTGCACCCTCCCCTCTCCCCTCCCCTCCAGGATAGCAGGGTGTTGCCCACCCACAGCATCATCCCTCCCTCTGAGGAGACTGCCAGGGCTGGAAGAGCTTTAGGGATCTTTTACTCCAGGCCTTTCCAAGCACATTTTAGGAATGAAATCAGTCTTCACACGAAATTGAAATACTAATAATCATAACAGCTAACGGCTCTTGAGCCTTTACCATCTCCTTCAGGAACCCTCGGGTACTCAAGGCCACAGCATTAGGAGGTAGCAGAGCCCTCAAGAGCCTAGCAGCTTAATACAAAACATCCATACTCTTGATGAAGGGGCAGTTGAAAGGGGCCTGGTTCCAAGTGTTTGTATCCTAGCTGAGCTCCTGGAATAGTAGGATATTGAACAGCCTTGGTTTCCTAGAAAATGTGTATCCTCATGATACAAATAGTGTGCAGGATTACTGGGCTAAGCACTTTGCATGCGTTATTGCATGGCATCCAGCCAACAAGGTGTGAGGGCCTCAATGTTTGCTTTCTTTTTAAACTTTATTTATTTATTTATTTATCTATCAGAGAGACAGAGAGCATGACCGGAGGGGTGGGGAGAGGGACAGAGGGAGAGAGATAGAGAGAGAGAATCTTAAGGAGGCTCCACACTCAGCATGGAGCCTGATGAGGGGCTCGATCCCATGACCCCGGGATCACAACCTGAGCCAAAATCAAGAGTCAGACACTCACCCAACGGAGCCATCCAGGAGCCCCAGTGCTTGCTTTCATTACCACTCCATATATCACCTCCTTATGAGGAAACCCAGCATGAGGAACAGATTACAGTGGGGCTATTCTGGTTGAAAAGAGTGGGGGAGGGGCGTCCCACTTCTATCTGTCCTATCTTCTGCTCCTCCCTGCAAGGTGGCCCCTAGGTACCCCTCTTTGGGACTCTAGGGCTTCTCGAAGCATAGTTTAAGCAACTCTTCTTACCCCATCCTTATTCATTGTGTAGATGAGAGACTGAGGCCCTGAAAGGGGAAGATGCCCACCCAAGGTCACACAGTCACTCAGGGGCAGTGCTAGGATTAGACCCCAGGCTCTCGGTTGTTTGCTGCCCCAGTTGGGGGCCCCCAGGCCTCCCCATTGCCTCAGAGAGGTTGTGCTGCTGCCAGAACTCCCAGGTTGGGCTCCCTCCTCTCCCCCAGTCTCAGGATAATCCTTTAATGAATTAAGTGGGGCAATTATGGGAGGGGAGAAGGAGGCTTTGTTACTTTTTGGTAACCAACTGGCACCCTACAGAGCTTCACTTACCATCAGTGGAGGAGTACTTAGACATAAACCCGATGACTTTCCCCCTCTTCATCAGAATTCCCTTCACCTTCAATTCATGTCAACACCCCCTCGTTGGGCCATGGGGACAAAGTGGCCCAGGAGACCTGCACAGCGCCTCCTTCTGTGGGGCCTCCGTCTCATACAAATGCTCAGACACCAAACAAGCAAATAACCAGAGGCACACCCAAAAAGATCATAAATCTCAAGATATCTTCCAGTTTTCGGTACTTTGTTCAGAGCAGAATAAGGGGTTGGATCCTGCAGGTGGCACAAGACAAGGCCTGGCTGGTGCTGCTCCTTCTGCCGGCACTGTCACCTGTCTGGTCTGTGTGGCCGGCTCCTTGTGGCTCCGGGTTCCTCCCAGGTCATCTGGCCAGGGTGGCCTTCCATAGCCATGGTACCGAAGCACCCAGAGCTGCTCTAGCCCTGCCTCTGTTTTATTTTCTGCAGAGCGCACGGCTCGTTACATCATCCAATTGACCCATTTGCTGACATGCTTATGTTCTGTCTCCGGCCCCCAGTGGAAGCTCTGGTGTGCAGGAAGTGTGTCTGTCTGTCCGTCTTGCTCACTACTGCATGCCCAGCACCCAGTGTGGCGCTTGGCATTTGGGAGGGACCGCATAATATTTGTTGCCTGAGTGAGTGAAAGAAGAAATGAAGACGTAAGGTGCCAAGAAGTGAATGTTGGGAAAGGAGTCTAACTCCAGGTCTGTAACTCACTTTGGGCAAGCTTCTTACCTTCTCTGGTTAATCTCACGGTCTTCAACTGCAAAGTTAAAGAGTTAGAGTTAGCATCTCACTTGGCTATGAGCTCACATCTCCCTTTAAGGTTTGTCACGCTCAAATAAGACTTGATCTTTAGATATCCGTCTCACACACTAAGCATTAGGTTAGTTAGAGGTAGAAACTAAGTTTTAGCCTGCAGTCTATACTGGCACAATACTGGACGTTACAGGGGTAACTAATAGCATTGGGTGAGTGAATGAATGAACGAGCGAATGGGTGGATAGATGGATGGATGCATGGATGGATGAAAGGCACTCTGAAGTTCCTTCCAGGGCTAGCGACTCAGAGTTCCAGGGTTTCTGTAAACAGGGACAATTAAAGAGGAAGTAGGCTTTCAAGTGTGTGTCTCCTTTGGCATTTTAGCTTGGACGTCTTCCTCAGACTCTTTCTAAATCCACCTCAAGGATTCAGGCTGTTCCTGCTCTCTCAACCCCTAAGGCAGAGAACCATTTGCTCCACCAGGGTTAAGACCATGGAGGGAGTGGTACACATGAGGCATATGACACAACCTCATTAAAGAATATAAGACAGGGCAAATTATCCCATTATCAGAACAGCAAAGTGTGTAAAGGTGATAGAGCAACAATCCTGTGGAAGGCTACAGCCGGAGCAGAGGTCAGCATGCCTTTTCTGTAACATGCCAGATGGTAAGTATCTCATGTCTTGTGGGCCACGCTATCTCTGTCGCAACTGCTCACCTCTGCCACTGTCCCATGAAGACAGTTATAGACCATAAGTAGTGAACAATTGTGGCTGTGTTCCAATAAGACTATGTATGGACACAGAGATTTCAACTTCACACAGTACAAAATATTACACTTGATCTGATGTTTTGCATCGTTTAAAAGTGTAGCACCATCCTCAGGTTATAGGCAGTGCAAAAGCAGGTGGTGGGGAACCGGTCCTTGGTCTGCAGTGTATGGGCCCCTGAACTAGAAGGGAGAAGGAATGCTGGGTAGCTTATCTGGGAAGCTTTCTGAAGGAGGGACAGGGAAGGCAGAGAAGGACTTGGATGGGGGAGCAGTGGGGGTTTGAGACAGAGGTGAGAGAGCAAGCACACACACTGACACGCTAGCAGGGAAGCCGTGAGAATGAGAGAGGCAGGCGGGGTGGGGCTGAGGTCCATGCACTCGTGTTCCATCGAAAATCCACAGCATCTGAGCTCCAGCACTTTGATGCCAACAAGCCCCCTTTTAAATCATCCAGAATTTCAAGAGAAGCCTGGATTTTTCTGTAAAAATTCCCAATTCTGTAAAAGTTGCCAACAAATTAAAGATTTTTTTTGAAATTAAAAATAAAAAAAAACAAAGAGTGAGTCAAATAGAACATGAGGAGGGATGACTGTGTAGGGGGGTGACTATGGCTCTTTGAGATTCTTGGCTCTGCAGGTTATGGAGATCATGCAGATTGGAGTGGGGTGGGGGAGGAGCGGGGAGCATGGCTTCTTAACTGGGGAGTGGGCCTACAAGGGCAGGTGGGCACTGGGAAGGGGTCACTGAATAAACAGGGCTCTACTCCAGGAGATGTATCAGAGGAAATCTGTTACATGTTAAAGTAAGTACAAACTTATTTGGATAGATTGCAAAAATCACATTATTTTTCCTCTTCTTAATTAAAAAGGCTTTTAAATTATTTTAAATGTTTATTTACTTTGAGGGAGAGAGAGACAGAGACAGAGACAGAGACAGAGACAGAGGCAGAGACAGAGTGCGAGCAGGGGAAGGGCAGAGAGGGAGACAGAATCTGAAGCAGATTCCAGGCTCTGAGCCAGCAGCACAGAGCCCGACGCGGGGCTTGAACCCATGAACCGTGAGATCGTGACCTGAGCTGAAGTTGGATATTTAACCGACCTAGCCACTCAGGCACCCCTAAATGAAAAAAAAAAAGTTTTTTAATTAACAGCACATACAACGGAGCTCACTGATTTTTATAGTATAGCTCAGAGAGTTCGTTCTGCGTGCTCCTGAACTGCACATGTTACACAGCATGTGGGGCTTGGGGTCTGGCTTCGTCCTCTCCACACGTGATCTGAGACCCATCCGTAGTATAATGTGTAGCAGTCGTTCCCTAATTTGCATGGTCGTGCAGTACTGTTTACCTATTTTGCTATTAACGGGCATTTGGCTTGTGTCCAGGTTTTGGATTTTGTGAGCCACATTGCCGTGACGATTCCTGCGTGTGTTGTTTTGTGGACATAGGCACTGGCTTCCTGGGGTATATGCCCCAAGTGGACTGCTGGTGCATGGCTGATGTGTGTCTCAGAGAAGGTAGTACTTGCTGCGAGTGGTTTCAGACTCTATCCTCAGACCTCTAGGGACCCAAGTCCACTCTCCCTTGCAGTTAGGTGACCTCCCTGGAAAATTTGAGAACATTGGTACAGGGCTAAGAATATGAAGAGCCAGAAGATGTAGGTGACCAAATGGTACCATTATTAGCATCATTTTGTAGGTAACCACACTGAAACTCAAAGAGTAAGCCAATTTAATTGAAATCGAGTAAATATTAAGGGGAGACCCTGGACAACTCCAGAGTCATGTTTTTAACTGCTCTGCTCTAAACCCTGGACATAAGCACTTGTATTTTTGCCTGCCCAGCATCTATTTCTCTCCTGTCATGAAGAGCATCCAAATGTCCTTTGGGGAGGCATCCAGCAGCTATTTAATGTGGTCTCAGTGGGCAGTCACTCCAAGTGCCCTCCATAGGCTGGCCCAGACCAGCACTAGGGTGATGGGCGCCAGAGGTCTAAGGCACCGAGGGTGCAAAATTTAAGAAGGTACCCACCCTCAGGGTCAGACAAGCACAGGGTCAGCCTCCCCTCATCCCAGCCCTGCAAGGGACCCAGGCTCAGCCAACCCCACCCCCTTAAGCAATCTGAATTTTTGGATTTTGAGAGGAGGGGCATCCTTCTGGGGGTGACAGCCTGAGTGGCTTGCCCCCTCACTCCTGGTTCTTCTCTTTGGGGGAGGTCCAACTGTTACCCCTACATTCTTAGTCTCTCCCGCTCATCCCTGTGCATTAAATTCCCATTCTGCGCCACGTAGACGGGTTGGTTTCTGCACGTTTTGAGGAGCCCACTATGTGCTCTGGGACACATTGCCCAATGTTCCTGAGTCCCATTTTCCCCATCTGGAAAATGGGGATTCAATGCTTGGCACTCTGGCTGGAAAACACAGCAAATCCCTGGGGAGGGGGTGCCTCTGAGCCCTGCTTCCTAACCCTGGCCCCACACTGCCACCACCTAGGGAGTCTTACTAGTCTGATGCCCAGGCTTGCACCTCATCCCAATGAATCCAGAATCTCTGGGGTGGGCCCAGGCAGCAATATTTTGTAAAACTGCAGCCCCCCCCCCCCCNGCCAGGGCCAAGAACAACTGTGGGAAACAACCTTGGGGTTTCTACAAGTACTGCTGCAAGGCCCCATGGCTCCCTGCCTGGGACTTTACTATAAGCATCAGAGTGGCCTTCATCTGGGCAGAAGCCAGATGGGAGGAGGAACAAGAACCCCTTACCTCCCTGAGGCCTCCCTTATCCCTGGGTTTTCAAGAATCCCAGCGGCAGCCTGGAGAAAGCCAGTGGGCTTAGCTTGAAATCCTCAGGCAATTGGAGCAGCCTGGGTCTGGTAGTTGTTGAGGGGTCTGAAATCTCAGAGCTGAGGGCCATCGCAGGGCTATTTGGGCCATTTCCTTGCCCCTGGGCAGGAGGCACTGGCAGGGGCCCCAGAATAGGCAGCCGGAGAGCTGTGTTCAAGCCTCAACCCCTCCAGTGACACCAACCAGTGAACCTGACAAGCAACAGCAGTTGCAAAATCAAGAGATGTTTATTGACTGGTCGCTGTGTGCAAGGTGCCCAGCTGGCTCTCCTCAACCTGGGCACATCAGAGTCCTCTGATTCAGAGGGCAGGGGAGGCACCCCACAATCCGTGCTTGTCATGGGTACCAGGTGATTCTGATATTGCTGGGCTCGAAGCTGGATTAACAGGGTGATTCTAAAGAGGGAAGCAGGGCTGGGCAACACAGTAGAGGGGCTGTGTCAGGGAGGATGGCATGCTTTGGATGCTGAGACGGGAAGTGCGTAAGCCAGACACAGGCCTCAAGCAGCCCCAACACGCCAGACCCTTGGTTTACTCAACTACTGTTTGAAGGAGTAGGATCTACTGTGTGTCATATAAATTCCGGGTCCTACATCTATTCCTCTATCAGTCACTCCTTTTTTTTTTTTTTTTAATTTTTAAAATTTAAGTATAGCTGACACATGACCTCACATTAGTTTCAAGAAGTACAACATAGTGATTCAACTTCTCTATACAGGATTCCATGCTCGCTGCTAGTATAGCTACCCTCTCCTGCTGTACAGCACTGTTAGCAACCTCACTGGCTATATTCCTTGTGCTGAATCACTTTTTATGCACTGGTTCTGAATCTCTCACATTGTCCTATTTAGGTATAACTAGACCTGAGAAGTCCTTTAGATTTGCTTATAACTACTATCATCTGACAATAGCATGCAATTAAAAAAATTTTTTTTTAAATCTTTACTTTTTGAAAGAGAGAGAGAGAGACAGAATGCAAGTAGGGGAAGAACAGAGAGAGAAGGAGACACAGAATCCGAAGCAGGCTCCAGGCTCTGACCTGTCAGCACAGAGCACGATGTGGGGTTTGAACTCATGAACCGCAAGATCGTGACCTGAGTCAAAGTCGGAGGCTCAACCGACTGAGCCACACAGGCGCTCCAGCATGCAGTTTTATGAAAAGCTTTCTCTTAGCTAGTATTTCAGGCAATTCTCATAATTTCCTGGGGAAGGTGGCAGACTAGACTGATTATCTCTGTTTGTAGTACAAAGCCCTCCTTGATTACATGGCCAGTAGGAGTCGATAAACAGAGGGGCCCAAATCTAAATGTAGACACCTGGATCCAAAATCCAATAATCCTGGACCAAGATTATCTACCTGTCTGCTTGCCCATCCATTCATCCATCATCCATCCACTCATCCAAACATCCATCCATCCATCCATCCATCCATCCATGCATCCATCCATCCATCCATCCACCCATCCGTGTGTCCATCCATGCTGTTAATTTACTTTCATCTGCTTATTTAATACATTCATCTATTTCTATGTATCCATTTATCATGAGTTGGTCTCTGTCACTATCTCTCTATTCAGTTTAGCAAACACTTATTCAGAGCCCGTGACACACTCTCCCTACTTGGATCTACTGCTTCCACTCTCCATATACTCATCTTCCCACTGAATGCTTTCTCCTCTGACCTATCTGCAGGCTCCATGCTCTGTGTACCACAATCTCCTCTTGCCTCTCTCCTGACCCCTATGCTTGTGAGTGGACCCCTTGTCCTTTCTTCTTCTTTTTTTAAACTTATTTATTTTGAGAGAGAGAGAGAGCACGAGCAGGGGAGGGGCAGAGAGAGGATCGCAAGCAGGTTCTGAACTGGGAGCGTCGAACCTGACAAGGGACTCAAACTCACGAACCATGAGATCATGAGCCGAAACCAAGAGTTGGATGCTTAATCCACTGAGCCACCCAGGTGCCCCCCACTTTTGACTTTTCTTGACTGCCTTCACCTGGTTCTTCCATTCCTGTCCTATGTTAGACACCAGGGAATATTGATTAACCAGATGACTGGACTCCTATCTAGGCTGTTTGCATCATTTCTTTTCCAGGGTCCCATCTCCCTCTGTTCCCAGTCTAGGGCTATGCACATGGTAAGAATTTTATTCATAATGGTTGCCCTGAATTCATAGTCCTCGGTATTTAGAGAGAACTTTTCAACTTTTATTCATTTAACAACATTTGCATAGCTTTGCTTGAAAGATGTGCTTGTCAGGCATAGAGGTTACTGATTATTTTCCAGTTGGGGAGTGGGAAGCTCTGAGGACAGGGGCTTGCTCAAGGTCCCACAGGTATGGCAGAGCCTCAAAGACAGTGAAGAGGTTGTCACTCTAGACCCAGACAGCTCCTGAATTCCCCACAGAGCCAGATGGTATGTGCCTGAAGGTCCCTAGGGAGGAAGCATTGGGAAAGCCTGAGCTACCTTACCAGGTCAGACCAGTCTGACTTCTCAAGAGCCACGGGGAGAGGCCTTCTGGGTGGCAGAAGAGGCTGAGTCAGTCCTCACCTGCACAGATGACATCAGGGTGACCAGGGGGCTGGCAAGGGAAGGAGGGTATGGCCCCGAGGGATGGGAGGTAGAAGGGAAGTGGAGGGGAAGTAGAAGGAAAGTGGAGGGGAAGTGGAGGGGAAGTGGAAGAGAAATAGGAGGAAGGGAAGGGAAAGTAGGGAGCCCTACCTGAGCAGTGGGGTCTAGCTCCAAGTGCCCTGGACACTCCAATTAGGCCACACTCTCCCTCATTCTTGGGAAAAATCCTGCTAACTCTGCCCCTTCTCTATGTTACAATCAGACTCACAAGATATGATGTCAGTGTTTATCTAGCTCAAAGGTTCTCAAGCTCGAGTGGGCCCCAGAATGACCTGGATAGCTATCTATGTGAACTCCATGAAAAGACCCCAAGACAAACTGCTGAGTGAATAAGCCGCAGAATGACACACAAGATATGATGTTAACAACCAGTCTCCTTCCCCAAACAAATAAAAGGCCCCGAATGCTAAATATTTCTTTCTGGAGTATTTATGCATGAATATAAATATCTACAAAGGTCACACACCTAAATGATTATACTAACGCCTTTGCAGTAGGTATTTGCAATGGTGGCAAAGAGGGCTTTGACCCTCAGTGTAGTGTTTTATTATTTCACAAGGAAAATTATCCTGCATTGCTTAGGTAAATGCAAAATGTAAATAAGCCTTCTCCAAATTTGTTTGCCCATTTTATCTGGTTGGAAGTGTGAGAAGCTGCATTTCAGCAAAGTTTCTGGGGGTTTCTGGGGAGCTGATCCATGAACTACACTTTGAGAAAAGCTAGTCTAGCCCACCATTGTACAAATAAGTAACCTGGGAGTCAGAGATGGTAAGGAACTTGCCTGAGACCACACAGCATGGCAGTGACTGAACTCAGATCCCGGGATCTGAGCCCGGGATGTTTTACTCCAAGGCGGTGCTCTCTCTTTACAGTGAGGAGAACAGGAAAGCCATGGGGAAGTGGATGTGGAGGCAGGGTGGATGTATTTCCAGAGCAAAGTGGAAGGAAGGGGCTGGAAATCTGTGCACCTCTGAGTTAGGCCAGTTGGCAGCCTCTGTAGGGGAGGGGACACAAAGGATGGTGGTCAGGCCCGAAGGGCAAATAACGGTCCATCTTTCTAACTTTTATTTCAGCTTCATTGTTCCAGCTTGTCACCCTTCTGCATTCCCTTGTCCCAGTGTGGTTTGGGTATGCATCTGAGCTCTTCCTGTTTCCAGAAGGAGCAGTGGCTTCTGTGAGGACAGCCTTGATGCTGGCGAGTTTAGGCAATCCCTTCTGTCTCCTGACCTTAGCTTCCTCATCTGTCACCTGTGTAGTGGACTGAATCAGTGGCTCTTAAACCTGACTGTACGCCCTCCTGGGGGCTCCTTTAAGAAGCAGAATCCTGGGCCCCTCCATAATGAAGCAGGGGGTGGGGCTGGGATGTGCATTTTTGTTTTTTAAGTTTATTTATTTTTGAGAGAGAGAGGGAGAAAGAATCCCAAGCAGGTTCTGCACCATCAGCACAGAGCCCAATGTGAGGCTTGAACTCACAAACTGTGAGATCATGACCTGAGCCCAAGTTGGCTTAACCGCTTAACTGATCAGCTGACTGAGCCACCCGGGCACCCCGTGGAATGTGCATTTTTAATACCTCACCCCCACTCCGGCCAGATGAGTCCTACAAGTCTGAAGTTAGAAAACTACTGGGTTACTAGTCTCTTTTCCTGAGGAAACTTCCCTGGATCTTGAGCCTCAGGCAGGCTTGAGGCCTGGCCTGTGAGGAGGGCCTGGGGTGCCAAGGAATCCAGACTGGCCAGCAATCCCACCTCCCAGGAGACCCTGGCCTCTCTCCCTGCCGCCTCTGTCTAGGCCACTGTGCCCGGTTCTGTCCCTCAGGCCTGGCCCCTTCCTTACTTGGGCAGAATGTCTGGAATGTGGGGCTGCCTCTGGAATTCAGGAGGGCCTCTGCCCTGCTGGCCTTGAAGTGACCTGGCAGGACCCATGCATTGACAGTGGAGCAAGGAAGACCTATGAGGCCCTGAGCGGGCCAGCAAGTCTCACCAGGCCTCAGTTTCTTCATCTGTAAAACCACACCCTACCTCTCTACACGCAGGGCTTGGCAGCCCTTCCAAAGGAGTTTGCATTTGTCCATCCTCTGGACCTCTCACATTTCATTAGCGCCGTGCGAAGAACTAGGGGAAATTCGCAGATGAACGAGACACCAACCCCATCCCGAAAACTGCCATGCTTTTGCCTCAGGCTCATTGTGTAATGTTTTAACGGTTCATCCCTTATTGAGTCCTGACAACCCTTACAAGGTAAGAACCGTTCCCACCTCCATACTACATATGAGGAGATTGCTACCCAGAGAGGTTTAGTAACATGTCCATGGCCACACAGCTGCACACACGCGCGATGGCAGAGCTGGGTTTGAATCCATGTGTCTGATTTCAAATCCAAACCTTACCTCGTGCTCCACTCCCCTTGACAAATACAGCAAGGGGGGTGAAGACCACACTATATTCTGCCCTGACCTCACGGTGAGACCAGAACAGAGAAGCCTGCTCCCCAAGGGCCCGGAAACCCTTAGCAGCTCATGGGAAGGCCTCTGGGGGAGATTAAGAGATGTCCCTGAGTAGGCAGCCTTGCGATAGACCAGTAGGTACATGAGGGATGGTGGTGTGGACAGAGGCCCGGCAAGGGCAGATGGAGGTGCCGGCTGAGGCTGGGGAGCAGGGGGCTGCCTGATGCGTCACCTGCAGGACCTAGTGCAAAAAGACAGTCCAAACTATTGAGATTTCCAAGGCAGAGACGGGGGCGGGGGTGGGGGGGAGGCATTGAATCGAGTCCTTCCTAAATGCGGTGGCAAGCCCAGGGATCCAAATCCTGGGATTTGACTGGAGCAGAACATAAGGGTGGAGGCTAGAAGCACTAGATAAACTTAGTTCAAATCCCCCCTCTGCTATTTAAGGGCAGGACCACCTTGGACAAGTCATCTTAAATTCTCTGAATTTCAGTTCCATCCTCTGCAAAATGAGAATGAAAATAATAGCATCGCATCAGGAAGATTTATTTGAGGAGCAAAGGAGATGATGCTCGGCTAGGCACTAAATAAATTATAACAAATAGCAGTTATTATTATCGCAATGATGATTATTGCTGTTGTTACTGCTCAAGGGGGAGAGACGGGAGAAGAGGCTGGACGTGTAGTTCATGGCCGTGGAAAGGGGGACACGGGAGCTGTACTGGTTCCCTGGCCAGGGTCACATCTGGGCCCCAAGTCTGGGGGCAGGTGGGGGTGGGGAACATCAGAGGTTCTGTTTCAAGACCTCAGAGTGACTCCCCCTGTCCCAGCTTCCTGTCGGGGTGACCTAAACGAGGCCAGGGAATCAGCCAGCCTGGCTCCAGCAGCTCTGAGCGTCGGAGCCCCACCTGTCCACACCGGCCCGAGGCAGGCTGACTGTGGGCTGGATTGGCAGCAGATGAGCTCATGCTTACCGGCCCGGCCAACAACGCCGGACGCTTCTCCTGGCAGGAGCCTGTCAGAACTGCCAGCTGGGGGTCAGGATGAGCTGGAGGGCCCGGTGGTGCCCAGATGCCCATGGCCAGCAGGTCTGCTGAGTGTTTGATTACATTCCCGAGCACCCCAGGCAACGTCAGGGCTGGCGGCTCCAACTCCTGCTGGGTCCCGTCTGTCCTCTGCAGAGCTGACATCCCAGGCTCAGCCCCCACGGCCCACCTGCCTTCCACCTTCTGCTTCTCCCTCTCGGCTGCAGGCTGCAGCCCTCACAGAGCCAGGTGGCCTGGGCCCCCGATGACTTCATCCTCCTTAAAGGCATCATGTCCCTTTGATAGCCAGGCCCCTGGAGCCTTTCCTGTGCGCAGGTCCATAGCCCAGACTGCACCATCTCCATTCTGTATCTGTCTCCCTACCTCACTCTCATCCTACTGGGTGACCCTCTCCAGAAAGAATGGGGTGTGATGGAAGGGACCCCAGCTGTGGAAATGCCAGTTTGCATTTCAAGCTCATCGACATGTTGTCTTGAAATAGCCAGTCCATCAGCCGACTGTCCCCCATGAGCTGAATCTTCTCTCGAGACTGGTCTTCCAAAGTGGGCCCCACTCCCTTGGCACCTGCTCTGGGTGCACAACGCCTGTGGGCAATGCGGTGATGCTGAAGTTCCCTCCACTTGGGTGGCCGCCATTCCTGTTTCCCCGGGACTGTCCTGGTCATCGCACTGAAAGTCCTGATCCCTGGGAACCCCTCAGCTCCGGGCCAAACCACATGTTGGGCAGCTGACCCTGCGCACACATCTGTGATGTGCTGTCTGTCTCTGATGGTTTGCGCTGAAGAAACCTGAGACTGTAGCATGCCCCAAAATGAATCAAAAGGGTTCAGTCTATTAAAAATGAAAATAAAATGATCTGCGCTTTCAGACTTTATAGGTGCCCTGGAATTTGCCACCTAGTCAGAGATTTTATTACTGCTCAGGCACCCCACTATACTCTCTGCCCCCACGGCAAATGTGGACAGATTGCTCCAGAAAGGAAAATTTAGGAGAGAGGAGAAAGAGCTCACCCTGTCCACAAGGGGAATACAGCTTTCCTTGCGCAGGTAAAGCCAGTGGACAGAGACTACTTGCTAGGTGTTTCTTTAGAAGCCTACAATATCCTTGTAAAGAATATTAGAATTTTAGGGACACCTTGGCGGGGGGGGGGTGCTCAGCCTGTTAAGCGTCAAACTTCAGCTCAGGTCATGATCTCTCGGTTCGTGAGTTTGAGCCCCATCAAGCTGTTGGGCTTTGTGCTGACAGCTCAGGACCTGGAGCCTGCTTTGGATTCTGTGTCACCCTCTCTCTCTGCTCCTCCCTTGCTCACACTCTGTCTCTCAAAAATGAACAAAAACGTTTAAAAAATTAAAAAAAAATAATATTAGAATTTTAGAACATCAGAGGTAGAATTTCAAGATCAGAGTTCAACACCTGCTTTGTTGAGATAAGGAAACTGAGGTTCCTACAGAGGGTTCAGAATCAGATGTGATGCCTTTTATGCACTTTTTAAGGATTTTTTTAAAAAGCTTATTTATTTTATTTATTTTGAGAGAGACAAAGACAGTGCAAGTGGGGAAGGGGCAGAGAGAGAGAAAGAGGAAAAGAGAGAATCCCAAGCAGACTCCGAGCTGCCAGAGCAGAGCCGATGTGGGACTCAAACTCACGAAACCATGAGATCATGACCTGAGCCCAAACCAAGAGTCGGGTGCATAACTCACTGAGCCACCCAGTCGCACCAGACATAATTCCTTTTAATTCTACAACATGTCTGGCACTGTGTAGGAAACACAGGTACCCCGGGTCCAGCCCCAGAGAGTAGAGTGTGCTTGGTCTAGGATGGGGCTGGGCAGCAGGATTCATAAAAGCTTCCCAGGTGATGCCAATGTGCAGCCTTGGTTGAGAGCCACTGAGTCAGGCAGAGATCTGTCCCCGAGGAGGTTTAAAATGGAGTGGGTCAGGGGCTGAAGTGAAGAGCGTTACCACTGAAGCAGAACACAAAGCAGAGGGTCATATGGGAGGTTTGGCCGGAGGACTACAGGGAGGAGGGACAGACCCAGGGCAGTGCAGCCCAGTGGCTGAGGAGTTCAGACAGAGGGGAGCTTGAAACTTAGCTTAGTCTAGACCTGTGACCTTGGGCAAGTAATTAAAGCTTTTCTGAGCTTCAGTTTCTTCATCTGAAAAATAGAGTCTGATAACAGTGCCTAATCCACCAGGGTGGTGTACAGAGAAATGAGATAATCCCTGTGGAGTGGTTAGCTGAGTGCTGACATAGAGATTAGCTATTGTTATTATTATTACTTCTCACTGGGGTCAGGGGCATGGTCGGGGAGTTCACAGACGGAAAGTGGCATATGGGTTGTACCAAGATGGATAGGTACAGTCTTGGAAGTTCAGGAAGCTGTGAGCAGGAGCTCAGGAATGAGAACTTCCCAAGCATGCTGGAGGGACACTGAGGAGTCCAGTTTCCATAGTGCATGGGGCACTGGAGGCCAGCGGGTGCGCTGGTCAGGTCCTGGGGCCAGAAGGAAGAAGGACCAGAGCCTGGGTCAGGAGTGGTGGGAGAAGTGCTGAGGGGAAGAGTGTCAGCGGCGTGACGGGGCTCTGCAATCCATCCCAATCCTCATCCTTCCCTCCCTTCCCTCCCCAGGCTGCAGGCTGTCCCTGCATTGGACATACCGGAGACCAGCCTTGGCCTGGATTGGGACCCGAGGGAAGACAGCCGCTGCGCACATGACTAGTCAAAGGCCTCATGGGGCCACCCCACCACCTTCCTTCTGGTTAATGCCTAATCGGCCCAGACTCGGAGACTTGGGCAGCAATCAGCCAAGTGGATAATTGCCCAGGTCAGTCTGCCCACTGGGGCTCCCCTCTCGCTGCATACCCCCAGGCGTCTCGTCCAGGGCTGAGGAAGCCTGCAGGAGAGACGCCTGGGAGACTCCCCTCCTCGGCTGGGTTGCTCCTCTGGATGTCTTGGGCAACATACCACAACGGCCTGCTTGGCACTGTGGTCATCCATAATGCTGGTGACAGGTCCCCAAGGGTGTGGCTCATAGTGGCTGCAGCAGCTCTATGAATGAACACCTTCCGAGAGCTGGGAAAGAGCCAAGAGCCTCATTACTCCTTCATAACCACCAGGACCAGAACCTTAATGATTCCACTTATCCTTAGGGTCCAGCCTGAACTTCTAAGAAAACCATGGCCTAGCCACAGAACCAGGCCTCAGGTGTGGTCACAAAGCAGAGAAAAGAGATCTGTTCTGGACAGCCCCAGGAGTTGCCAGCCCATTTAACACACGAGGAAACAGAGACAGCAAATTTAAGTCATCTGCCTTGGGTCATGTAGCTTATAATAATAGCAATAACAACAAGACGTAGAATTCTTGTTTATTAACCAGGTTCAAGGGTTGGGACTCAGCTGAACTTAGTAGAGAGTGTAAGAGTCAGACCGGACTGCGGAGGGAGGTAATGAGCTTCCTATAATTAGAGGTGTGCAAGCAGACTCACTTCTTCACCAGGGAAGCTGCAGAGAGGATTGTTTGCAGGGCCATTTTGAGCTTTGGGGGCAGGGACAGGAACGATTTCATTTATCTCTATGTCCTCGGCACCAGGTGCAGCCCCTGGAAAAGTGTAGGTATAGGGCCTCACAAAACAAGCAAATGATTACATTATAGAACTAAAAAGCACGGCAGCTAGAGGGGGTGGAGGACTAATTCCTGTCTGACTTTTCTTCCCTTCCCTTAAGACACTGGTTCTCAACACAGGGAGCACACTCAAGACATCTGGGGGGCTAGAGCAGAAAGGCACTCCATAAAACGTACCAGAGCTAAGATGTCTTGCCTCCCAGCGAGATGCAGACACTGTGCTGGGCACTTTACATACATTATCTGTCCCATGAATCTGCAACCTTATGACGCTGGTTTATTCTTACCCCCATTTTACAGATGGAGCAACCGAAGCTTGGAGAGGTTAAGTCATTTATGGAGAAAGTCGCAGCTAATAACAGTAAGAAGAAGATTACCTTTTATGGGAGACTTTTCTGCGAAGTGACTTCGATTTAACCTTTATCTTTTTTTGATCCTCGTAAAAACCTTCCGAGGTAGGAGTTATTATTATCCCTATCTTTTCAAAATAGGAAACTGAGGCTTAGACTCAGTAACTCACCCAAGGTTACTGAGCTCGTGGGTGGCAGTGCCAGGGTTTTGAGCCGGGTCTGGGAGGCTGGGGGGACCTTGGAGCTGTGTGTCAGGGTGGACAGGGGGGAACACTGGCTGAGGGCTTCCCCAGTCCCCTCATGGTCTCCGTGTGTCCTTGGGTCAGTACTACCTGCCTAAGGCCTCAGTTTATCCTTCTGTAAACGCGAGGAAGGAGGTGGAGATGGGCCCGATGTCTCAGCAACTTTCCAGCCGTCATTTTCCATGACTCGATTCCCCACTGTGAGTTCTGGGCCACAAACCAGTTGGCTTCCTCCCTCCCTCTCAGCGAGACGGGGAGCTGCCAGGAGGGGTTGATCCGCCTCAATTCTCCCACCTCCTTTTTCCTCCTCCTCCTCCTGGGCTGGGACACACCTACTCCAACTTTCTCAGCAGCCTCTTTGGGAGTGCGTGGTGAGGGCTTTCCTGCTCTGAGTCTCTGCACCTCCCTCCGGAGCCTGTCAGCTTGGTGCTTGTGGAAAGGGCTCCAGCCCAGCAGCCCAGCCCGGGGCACCCTCCCCTACCTGAAGGGCACAGGTAAGGCCTGCTGGAGGACGGGAGGCTGGGAGAAGGGGCTGCAAATCGAATCCATTCTTGTGCTCTGTCCCAGAGCAGGTGTGTGTGTAGGGGGCTCTTTGCAGATGAGGACGGAGCCAGGAGGTGGCTGGGGCAGGCACGGTGGGGATAGGGCAGGGGCACCTAGGTCCCCTGAAAGAAGCGACCCCAGAGATGTAGCCAGCCCAGGCCTGGGGGCTGGGGATTGGGGCCGGGGAATGGACAAGCCTAGGACTTGGATCTCATAGAGGATCAAGGTCATATTTGCAGGCTTAGAAAGTTGGACTCATGTCCTTGGAAGAATGGAAGTCTCTGCCTGGGCTTTCTGGGGATGAGTCTTCAAGGGGCATGTGGGGACATTTTCCTCTGTGGTTTTAGAGGGGACGTCCTATTACAGACAAAGCCACCTGGTGTGGAGGAGGGAGGGAGGACCTAAGGGACAGTCAGATAACCTGGCCAGCCCTGGCCTTTGTGTGACTCTTGAGGCACTCTGACTACAACCTCAGCTCTCCTGGTTGTAAAATGAGGGTGCTCATCATCTCTAGGGGCTGCGAAAGGCTGTGAGAGGCACCAGAGGCAGCCTGGGGGTGGGGGGGCGTTAGTGGGGGCAACCCTGTTCCCCTGCCTTGGGGGAAGCAGGAATCCGATGCCTATCTTTGGAGGCAGGAGAGCTGGAGTGGAACGCTGAACAGAGCCGTCGGCCAGGGTTCAGTCTTCCACTGGAGAGAGGGTGTGCTGTATGCCCTGATGTGGGGAGCAGTGGAGTATGCTGGGGTTGCTGAGGGCTCAGGAGGGCTGCTCTGTCCCCAGCCAGTCTCTGGAGCTGGTGGCCTGGGCTCAGGAGACAGGAGGAAGGTTGAGCCTGGGCAGATTAACAGTGCCCTGCACACAGAACACTACTAACAGTTATTATTACTGTTGATATTTGCTGGGTGCTTCCCGTGTTCGGGGACTGGGCTGAGCATGCACAGTCATTTGAAAATTGTGAGTTTTTGAAGCAGGGAAGACAGAAAGAGAACTTCATTATTCGTATTTCTGTAACTCAACAGGCTGTGTGGCGTAGGACAGTTCCATACCTCTCTGGGACATTTCCCTCCACATAAAATAAAGGTGGCCAGATTAATGTTATAATCCATTCTTAACTGATTCCCCCCAGTAATCATGTTGGTTATGCAGGGCAGGAATAATTGGCTTTTCTGCAGGTGAGGAAGTGGGGGCCAAGTTCAGGTTTCCCCTGGGGCTCTTCACAGAACACAGGTTACACCGTGGCAGGGAGATGCTGTGTGCATGGCCTTGGCTAGCCTGAGAGAGCACCACAGTGACAGCCCCCCGCTTCCCCCCCTCAGCCAGGAGCTCCCCAGGCTTCAGTTTTCTCATCTGTAAAATGGAAGAGGAGCTAGAGGGAGTCAAGTACTCCCTGGAACCCTGCTCTGATTCTGTGACTCTTAGTGGTCTCCTTAATAAGGACTCAGGGGACCAGACCCAGAAGGACACTGGCATTCTCCAGCCCCTATGTGTCAGCTGTGGCTGCACTTTCTGGGGGAGGGGCTGCCGAGCTCTCTCTACACTGGTCCTCTGCGAGTTGGGCCGCTATGCTCTGCTCCCTGCACATTATGCCCTGGGCACAAATGAATTCACCTTGGTCTAGACATTCTCCTTCCAGCTCTCCATGACAGGCCATGGTGTTGGCACTGCTGCTGGCCAGGTGGGGCCAGGTAGGTAAGAGAGAATGTGGGGCAAGTGCCATAGTCTTAAAGAAAACCAGGCAATGCTATTGGCACAGTCAGGGACCTTTGTACCCCCTGGATGGGCCCTGCCCTTTGGGCTCCTTCAGAATTGGATGAGGCAGAGCCTCTGGAAATTTCCCATGCTTCCTGAGTCCCCAGCACAAGCTGAGCTGGCCCAGAATCTCAATGCTACTGTTTCTATGGCTAATGGTCCTGATGCTTACGATTATAATGGGGGCTTTATAATGGGAGCCTGTGTCTGGACAGGCTTACAAAGAAGAGCGTGGGTCCAAATCCTGGATAACATTAGTTGTGTGACCTGAGCCTCAACTTCTCTAAAGCTCAGTCTCCTTATTTGCAAATAGGGCTAATGATAGTCCTTTTCTCAGCGATTGAAGGTGATATTTAAATGAGGTCATGCACAAAGTGCACAGGGCCTTATTTGTTATGTCCATGGTCATCAATTACTCAGCTCCTTGTGCTTCCCCTGGGTGGACACCATCTCACAGGACCCTGAAGGATTCCTTCGTAAGACAAGTCATAATTGTGGTTATTAGTTCCCTGTGTTTTTGTCTCCTGCTCCTGGCTCCTACTAAGCGTTGCTCACCGCTCTGGCATCTGTGCCTAGCTCGGTACCTGGCCAATCAGGGAAGCTCATCGCATGTCTGCCGAGAGAGCTAATGAATCTTCATTTCTAATTCACAGAGAACAGTCACTTAGGGGGACGAAGCATTAGCCTGGCCCAGCCACAGAAAACTAAGAGTGGGGGGTGAAAAGATCCCTAGAGATCATCGAATCAGACAGATGGAGCCCCTGCAGCCTCACCAGAGAAGGCTGAGAACTTGGCTGAGGTCACATAGCAAGCGAGTGGGGAAGCCAGGACTCCCAAGCAGAAGTTTTCGCGCTCCTCCGCCTCTCTCTGCCGAGTCCGGTTCAGGAGAGGGGATTGCTTCCCATGCGGGTGGTGAGTCTGGGAGGCCAGCGAATCATCCCCACGTCCCCAGAAGGCAATGGCGGATCAACAGCCAAGCTGACTGCTAGACTTCAAGTTCGTTGCCTTTCAGGAGACAGGGGACATAAACCTCATCAATCAGACCCCTTCCCCAACACCCACCAGCACACACATAGCCACACGTACACGTACGTGCCGGCACACCACTCCGTCACTATTGCCACCGAGCCGGCAGGTGTCTGGAGCTGTACAACTGGAAGGGTCCTCAGGAGTTCCCTTTAGTCTCCAAGAATCAGTGGTACCATTTTACAGATGGAACCGTAGATTGTGCCTATGTGCCTAAAGTCACCAGTTTGCAACGATGTCTTGGGTCATTGTGCAGCTGACAGGGATCCATTTTTAAAAACTGTTTATTTATTTGGGGGGGAGGGGCAAAAAGGGAAAGAGGAGACAGAGGATATGAAGCAGTCTCCACGCTGACAACAGAGACTCTAATACGGGGGCTCGAACTCACCACCTGAGCCAAAGTCAGAGGCTCCACTGATTGAGCCACCCGGGCGCCCCAACAGGGAGCCATTTCTGAGCATGGGATTCAGACATAGAGAAGAGAGCTCTCATTTACCGACCCTTCCACGTGCCTCTCACCAGGCTGTACTTTCTAGTCTGCATAACCGCCCCGCAGGTCAGCAGCCTACCCTGAAGTGCTTCCCTTGTTGTTGCTAGTGATGTTTTCCGGGTGTGGAGACAAGAGACACTCAGAAAAGCTAAGCCACTTCCTTTCAGTCACACAGCTCCTTTTCCCTCCCCACATAGCTCAGTACACCTCACTGGCGCTTACGATGTGTCAGGCCCCTGGAGATTCACCCTTGGTGGAAGCAGGCCTATAAATGGACAATTTAATACCTCGAGGTGGGTAGCAAAATAGAGGCAACCTCAGACTGGGATGAGGGCCCAGAGGAGCAATAGTCAGCCCAGTTACAGAGCCAATGAAGGAAGCCTCCTTGGAGGAGCCGGCACTAAATAGCAGTTTTGAAGTCTGAATAAGGCTTACATAAGGAAGCAAAAGTAGGAAAGGCAATTCAGAAAGAGAAAGCAGCATGTGTCAAGGCGTGGCCGGTGAGTGTGGGAAATGGACGGCTGGGTGGAGAACAGTTGGAGACCTGCACTGAGAGGTAGGAAGGGGCCAGGTCATTAAAGGCCTTATATGATAGGCCAAGGAGTATGGCTTTTTTTTTTTTTTTCCATGTAGTCTGTACATGATTTAAAATTTTTGTTCTCAACATTTATTTATTTTTGAGAGATAGAGACAGAGCATGAGTGGGGTAGGGGTGGAGAGAGAGGGAGACAGAATCCAAAGTGGACTCCAGACTCTGAGCTGTCAGCACAGAGCTCGATACAGGACTCAAACCCACAGACCATGAGATCATGACCTGAGCCAAAATCAGCTGCTTAACTGACTGAGCCACCCAAGTGCCCCTATATGTGCTTTTTTTTTTTTTAATTAATGGGGAATTACAAACATACAAAAGAAGAGTAAAAAAAAACAAAATAAAACTGGGGTACCTGGGTGGCTCAGTTGCTTGGGCGTCCAACTTTGGCTCAGGTCATGATCTCACGGTTTGTGGGTTTGAGCCCCACATCGGGCTCTGTGCTGACAGCTCAGAGCCTGGAGCCTGCTTCAGATTCTGTATATCCCTCTCTCTCTGCCCCTCCCCCGCTTGTGCTCTGTCTCTCTCTCAAAGGTAAACATTAAAAAAAAAAAAGCACCCAGCTTCAACAACTGTGTTTCCTCCACCACCTCCTCTTTCATCAGATTATTTTGAAGCATATCTCAGATATATAACTGCATCTGAAAATATTTTCATATGTCTGTTTAAAACAGAAGAACTTCAGAAAATCATCAGAGCAGCATGGCTTTTATTTTATAAATATCGGAGGACTGTGTTGATGGAGGTTAAGTTGAAGGGTGCCTTGGCGGTAAAGAAGAGCAGGAATTTGAGGAAGGGGATTGGAGTATTTTGTTGTCTTCCCCTTCGGCCAGCACATGCCTGATACTCCCACTGATTAACAAAGTATCTCCTAAAATTCATCTCCTTCTGAAAGAGGTGATGGTCTTAAACATTTTCCAGTTTGGAGCCTGGGGAAGAGAGCAGTCCCTCCCCTTCTCCTGATCCTGAGTCTTTTTCCATCTCACAGACTGGAGTGGCTCCTGGAGGCACCTGTCTATCCCCTGGCTGGGGGCAGAGAGCCCACAATGGAGAACTCTCCATTTTCCAGTTCCCGTTCAGCTCCAGCGCCCACAGCAGTTGGCCTGGGTGCAGGATGGGCAGGATCGTGCATGCCAGCAGTGGGGTAACATTAGTGTGCGTGTGCTCACGTGTCCCAGGTCAGAGCTGCTGCCTGTGCCTGTGGCAGCCTTTTCTCTCTGGGTCCCCTCAGCAAATGCAAGACTACATGGCACAAAATGCATCACTTTAGATGCCCAGGAGCTTCGCCTTGGGAAGTGGCAGACCTTGGTATCAGTGCTGGACCATGGTTGGGTGCACGAGCTCTGGAGCCAGGGTGCTCTCCCTCCAGTTCTGTCTGTACCGCTGTCTATGCCTCTGACCTTGGACACATAGTGTCACCTCTTGGAGGGTGCAGGGGTGTATGATGCCATCTACCTTGCGGGGCTGCTGCCTGTTCGTATAAAGCTCTTCTCAGCATAGTAGCCAGGACATAATGAAAAGCTCACTAAACATTAGCTACCATTACAGATCTGGAGGCTCCTGAAGTCTGGAGAATTGATTCAACAGCATCATAGCATCTTGGAAAACTCAAATCCTAGCATCTCAGACCCTTGGAAGCCTATAATTAGAAGAACCCTCTTAGATCCCTAGTGTAATTCTCTACTCTGTGAAGATTCCCTGCACAGTGTCTCTGTACTCTTTTTTTTCTTTTCACAAACATTCAAGAGCAAGGTGCATCCACAATTGTAAATTACAACTTGATGAATTTTACAAAGTGAACACAATGCTAGCCAGCAACCAGAGCAAAAGCGGACACCACCAGCCTCCCCCCTTCCGCCCCCCAGAGCCCGCCTGATGCTCCTTGCCAGTCACTACACCCTCCCCCTCACACATACACAAACGTAGTGATTATCCAGCCAGCTGGGCTGTTGTCAAATACCTTCTCACGGAGCTGTGTATCATTGTTAGGGGAACTCTGATCATTCGAGAGGCTTGGTGAGTTAATTTGGAAGTTGTAAATTAAACTTTACCTTTAAGTTGTTTTGGTTTTTTTTGTTGTATTTCAGTGACAGCCTACTTTAGGGCTGAGCTTCCAAATGCCCAGGACTGCTTTTAAAAATACAGATCTCTCGGCCCCATCTTGCGTCTACCACACTAGAATGTGGGCTCTGGGGGTGGGGCCGAGGAATCTGTATTTTTACAAGCTCCAGTGAAACTCCAGGTGAGGCCCAGCTGGGCTTGGGAACCACTAAACTAGTGTTTCAGAGCTCGGACTCAACTCGGAGAGGAGTTTTTTTCCAATCCACGTTCCATCTTCCTGGCCATTGACCTTAGACAAGGCACTTGGACTTTCTGACCCTCAGGTTTTTCACTTGTCAGACTGAGATGCACTGATAGTACCTACATCGTTTGGTTGTTGAAGGGCTCAGGCATCCACAGATACATGTTCACTAAGTGGAGACGCTACAGTCAGCACGGCTATTACTGGGAAGAGCCCCTCTGTGGTGTAGCCAAAGGAATGTTGGATTTGGTATCTGAAGGCTTGTGTTTGAGTCCTGACTGGGCCACGTGCAGGCAGTATGACCTTGGCCAAATCTTTTGACCCCCCTCTCTGGGTCTCAACTTCCCTGTCTATAAAATGGAAACACTCTTTGCTCCCCTCATAGGGTCTTTGAGGGATCAAACTAGAGAAGGAACCGGAAAACTGCCGTGAGGACAGAAAAATGCTGAGTGAAGTAAACCCCAATGAATGGGGACTCAGCTGAGCCTGGGAACCCAGTGGAAAGCGGGCTTGCCTGGCCCTTGCGGTTAGTGGAGGGCGGGCCAGGTGGGGGTGGGGAGAGGGAGCTGCTGAGACCTTGGTGTTCCACAGTCCTGGTATGCCCTGGCACAGCTCCTGTGCTTCTTGGTTTCTGACAACTGTCTCCTTCCTGGCTCTTGGGGCAGGAAGAGCCCAAGATCCCATAGCGATGAAATCCTGCGCAATGTGCCACAGTCAGAATGCTTTTATTATTTCGACGTCTTCCCTTTTATTAAAAGTTCTTTGAAGCCCTTCACTAGCATTTTTAGAACACTTCTGAATGAAGTGTAATATGCATACAAGAAATTCACAGATCCTAAGTGTATGGGCCAATGAACTTTCCAGAAATAACCAGCTCCCAGATGAAGAAACAGAACATTACCACCATTCCAGATACCTGCTTTGTGCCCCTTCCAGTCACTAAGCCCCTCACAGGGGAAACTTTATCTTACTCTAATCCACAGATAAGTTTGCCTGTTCTTAAACTTTACGTAGTTGAAAGAGTACAGTGTGTACTCTTCGGCACATGGCTGCCTTCAGTCCACAGGATGCGAGTGGGACTCATCTGTAGCGTTGCCCAGAGCAATGCTTCATTTCCCCTGATACATAGTATTCCCTCATATGACCGTTCTACCATTTACGTATCCATTCTGCTCTTGATGGACATTCAGGTTATTTCTACTGTAGGACTATTATAATAGTGCTTCTCGGAACAATCTGTACGAGTCTGTTGGTGACTATACATGCACACTCCCGTTGTGTCCCCTAAGAGTGGAATTGCTGGGTCATGAGGTATATGTATGTGGATAGAACCCTTTTATATTTAAGTTTAGTTCAATTTACTGCGAGTAGAACGTGGTTCATGGGGTTGAGTCTCTATTTGAGAGATAGAGAGACCTGACCACAGGATGATAAACATTTGCCTTTGGGGTCTGAGGTGCTGATACATAGACAGATTTGCAGATTGAGGGACTCTCAGGTGAAAGTCAGATGCGGGAATCAGACTTTTGCATCCCCTCTCCTGTCTGCTCTTCTATTTGACTCTAGAGATAGCCTTGTGTCTGCTTTTCCTGAGGGCCAGTGTCCCCCCCAGTGTGGCCAGCAGACCACCTACAGGAGGAAGCATGTGCTCTGAGCCCACCGCAGCCCTACTAAATCAGCCTTCTTGAGATGTGCTTGTGATTTTTAACACATTGACATTTGAGAAGCACTTCTTATGAACCTCCAGCCTTTTCCTCTCTTCCCCACCCATCCCCACTGGCACCTAGGAGAGGGCCACATATGGGCTATCCACTTTGAAAGGAGACATAGTAGAACATAAGATCCTAAAAGAAGAGATGACCTTGTTCAGGAGATCTCAAGCACCAGTCCCACCATAATCACCCCGGGAAGACTAGTTAAACATCTATTCCTGAGCCCCACCCCTAATGATTTTGTTTAGTAGCTCCGGGGTGGGACTGGGAATATGTATTTTTAACCCCCACCTCCACCCCCTTAGGGGATTCCCAATGGTGGGAACCCCTGGTTCAATTCAATGGCCAGGCCTGTCCTGTGAGAAGACAGTGGGCCCGGTGACTCTGTTCTGTGTCTGCCATGACTGAGGGGAGCCCGGAGTTAACGTGGGGAAGAAGGGAAGGGGGGAAAGAGGAATCGGTGTGGACAGAGCCCAGGGGGCCTGAGTGTGGAACCCCAGGGCGTGGCCAGGAGCCCTCCAGCAGAGGCTGCTTAGCATCTCATTAGCATGCACCTCGATGCTCACATCCCTAACCTTTTTGTGCCTCTAGCCCCGCAGTCAGGTCCAGCAGCTCCACTGCACTGACAGGGGCCTCAGACAGCGGAACTGCCTGTCGGTGCCCGACTGCTAGAGTGCCGCTCCCTGCCTGCCGAGGCCTGCCCGCCTGCCGGCTTTGTTCCAGGCAGTTCTGCTTTGCCGGCTTTGGGTTGGGCTGGACGGACAGCATGGCAAGGCCAGGCCAGGCTCCAGGGAATGGGCTGGAGAGAGAAGGCTGGAGACAGAGCCTTTGCTGGGAATCTGTGTTTGCTAGGCCTAGAGGACCCATGTTATATGATCCTTCCCCTCTCCCAAGTGCTATTTCCAACCCCCCGGGGGAATGAATGGAGAGGCAGGCCAGGGAACTGTTAGACGCGCAGGTGACCTGAGTTTTAATCCTGCCGCAGCCACATGCTAGCTGTGTGAACTGGAAGTTGGGTAACCTCTCTGAGTCTCATGCACCTCCTGTACAAAATGAGGAGAATTCTAGGGTTGCTGCGAGCAAGTTTAAAAGTGATAATGCATGCCAAGTGCTTACTGCAGGGCCTCACCACACACTAAATGTTCAGTAAATGCCTGTGCCTCTGTACACATTTCCTAGTCCCCACACCTCACCGCCCGAGGGGGATCGTTTGACGATAGCTCAGAGGAGGGGTAGCTCCAGGCAGGAGGGCAGGGACCAGTCCCAATTCCCAGATGGACCAGTGGAGGTGCTATAAAATGTGGGGGGGCGGGTTCCTCAGGGGCTCCCCCTGGACGCATGCTTGGCCCTCTGCAGGTTACCAAAGACTCTTGACACCAAGAAGTGGGGACTCATCTTCCCCACAGCGTCTGCAGGTGAGGGCTCATGAGTGGGGCCATCCTGCGGGTTGTCTCGGGCACCGGAGGCACTTCTTAACTGAGCCTCCGGCTACAGCCTGCTGATTACCTTCTCCAATTCTGTGTGAAGACACTGAACTCGGTCAGGTTCAGTCGTTTACTCCAGGTCCTAGAGCCAGCAGTAGGCTCGGGCAGGACTCTAAAAGCAGGCTACCTTAGGCCAGAGCCTGAGCCCGTGACCACCACGTTATGTGGCCCTGATAGCAGCCTCTGTACCCCTGGGGTGACCGAGTTAGAGGTAGACTGGCTGGGAGTGGCCACAGGTGGCTGACAGTATCATGCACAAGGAACAACGAGAAGCTTCCTCCCAGCAGCATCTCAGAGCCAGCGAAGGGGAACGGGACTCACTTCACTGGTGGCTACAGGGCCTGCTAGCTCCTGGGACGGTGGCTTGTTGTGTCCTGGACAGACAGGGGGGTGATGCTGAATGGCCTCCTTCTACAGACCACATAGGATGGGGCCCAGGGAGGCCACCCCCCCATGTCAGTGGCAGAAGGAAAATGATCGAAATTCATGCTGCTGTGGTGTGTCCACAACATTCTCTACCTTCTGTTTTCACTGCCACCTCATATCCGCCCCACCGCCCGCCTCAGCCTCTAAACGGCATCACATCTATTAGCTCTCCGCACCCGTTAAAGGGAAAAGGGTGACAGGCATAGAAGTTATTCTTATTATTTCGATGCTGGTCAAACTGCTGCTTGAGCTTTGCTGTGGATCATTGTAAGGAGAGAAGGGATGTCACAAAGACCCACAGGGCTGTGTGTGTGTGTGTGTGTGTGTGTGTGTGTGTGAAGTGTGCTTTGGCAAGGAGCTCCTGAGACATAGGCAGGGATCAGTACACAGAGAATAGCTTCTCCGTTCCACACGTGCTTTTTGAATACCTGATGTAATAGTAATAACATTACTGTAATTTTGCAACAGGAATCATTAACAATAGTAATAACATTAGCTACTTTTCTGTGTGCCTGGCACTGTGCTGAATGTTTTCCGTGCAGAAGCCCATTAAATCCTCCATGAGGTAAGCGCTGCTATTTCCATGTCACAAATGGGGAAACTGAGGCTCAGATAGACAAAGCCATGCTCCCCAATACAAGCAGAGGCAGGATTGAGGTCAGATGTGACCCCAAGGCCTGGCTCCTTCCCCCCGTTGTCTCCTCCTGGCTGGTGAGTAGGAGGATGGAGACCTGTGGGTTCCTAAGGAGCCTCCAGGTTGGGATAAAAGCTGGGTCAAGGGGAGCAGCTTGGTCAGTGCAAAAAGCCTGTAGAGGGAGACTGGATTCTGGTTCCAGGTGCGCCACCGTCAGACGTGATTTAATATGATGCCTTCCCCTCTCTGGGCATAGTTTTCCCGTCTTTATAAATAGATTAGCCTCCTCATAGGTTTCAGGCGGTGCCCTAAGGAGGCTTGGGAATTTCACAGAGATGCTTGAGAAGGTGGAGGCAGCAACAGTGGGAGACTGGGCTCTGAACCCCCAGCTCACAGATATAACAGTGTCAGCTCTGTTTCATCCATTTCAGGTAATAATAATGATGGTTCTAAAATAACAACAGCTAGGGGCACCTTGGTGGCTCAGTCGGTTAAGCTTTCTGACTTCAGCTCAGGACATGATCTCACAGTTCGTGGGTTCAAGCCCCGCACCAGGTTCTGTGCTGACAGCTCAGAGCCTGGAGCCTGCTTGGGATTCTGTGTCTCCCTCTCTCTGCCCCTCCCCCATCTGTGCTCTGTCTCTCTGTCTCTCAAAAATGAACAGACATTAAAAAGATGTTTTTAATAAAAAAATAAAATAGCAACAGCTAGCATTTATTTAGTGATTGCTGGGTGCCATGCACTGTGTTAAATGTTTAATATGAACCACGTAATTAGTTAAACCTTTGGAACAATGATCTGAGGTAGGTTCATTTAGTATCTCTCTTTTAAAGATGAGGAAAAAACAGAGTCACAGAGGTTAAGTTAGTTATCCAAGGTCACCCAATTTGGAACTTGGTGTCTCTGTGTCTGAAAAGTCACCCTTTTGCAAAGGATTCTTTTGGATCAGAGTTTCAGGAAGTGCCCACTAGACAAAGCTATGTAGCAGGGATATTCTGGCCTCTGCAATTAGTTCTACTCTCTGAAAGAAGCTTTTCAGTACTTTGGGAGAGTATCTCGTGACCTCAGAACACAACCTCCCTCGCTCCCAGAGAGCCACCCTAAATTCAGATCTTCAGGACAGCCCTTCTCCTCTGCTCCTCCCATATAGGGACCTCCTAATGCCTTCCCAGCCAGAAGGAAGAATCAAAGGTTCCCCCTGGCCTTCCCACAAGGCTGAGTTCACACTCGAGTCCGGATCTGTCCCAAGGCACAAATGTAGAACCCAGAGGGGATGCTCTATTCCTCTGCTTGTCTCCCAAGCTTCTAATTGATAAATATCATTCTATGCCCTGCTGAACTGGAGCTGGTTTTCACCTTACAAACCACTCTGGCCAGAGGGCCCCAGAAGCCGTGGGGCCGGGCTCCTTCCCTCCTTTCTCTACCCCTGAGCCTACTGACCCTGGGGATGCTTCTGGTTTAAAGGCTTGTAATGCCTATGGATCCATATGGGCAACTTCAAGAGGCCTCTTGCTCCCTCTGGGCTTCACTGAGTGTCACTAGCGTGCCTACAGCTGGGGCGGGGGCGGGGGGCAGGGCAGCACTGAGGGGCGAAGCAGGGCCCTCCTGGGCTCTACTGTCCTCACAATTTGGATGGAGATGTGGGCACTAATGGGTTTCTCTTCCATTAGGAAACTGACCTTGGTGATGAACAGTAGCTGAAACTGCCTCCGTGTCTGGGAGAATGGGGGTGGCAGGGGTGGGAGATGACTTTGGAGAGTGCTCACTCCCTCTCGTCAGTCTGCATGACCTCCTTCTTCCTGCCTCGGGGCCTTTGCACTGCCTGTGTTTTCTGCCTGAAGCTCTTTCTCAAGAAGGATTTGTGCCCTCTCCCCACTCAAATGTCACCTTGTCATGTAAGGCTCCTCTGACCACCCGAATGTGTCATCTCTTTCTCTCTGCCACTAGAATAAAACCCTAAAAAAGCAGGGACCTCCTCTGTCTTGTCTTCTGTTCTAGAATGCCCTCACAGGGCAGGCCCTCAGCTAATAAGCATTGAATGAGTGACTTTGGCAGAAAAGGCCCAATAACAAAACACTTTCTCATCCTTCCCTGCTCTGTCCCTTTTCGTCCTAAAAACCCAGGTGCCTGGAAGCCCTTTGTTTCCTTCAAATACCGTCTCCCCGGTCACCTGATGACTGTCAAGAGTCCTGGGCATTATATTAGAAATTGCATCTTACGGCAATATTTGTATAAAGATAAATATATTTTTAGAAATGGAAACATTTTCTTCAACCTGAAAGCTTGCTTGCTTTCTTCTGAATTTAATAGAAATTAAAACATTTTTCATGAGTCCCTAAAAATACCGCGGGTCCTGGCTGTGCCCACTGTGCCTACCAGATGGGTGGACTCTGGGTCCCCCTCTGAGCCCCAAACACCCTTGGTTTCTGGCTCCTGCGTCATGCTCTCTAGGGCTGAGCTGGACAATACAGGAGCCACAAGGCACACGTGGCTATTCACATTTAAAATTTTTTAAAAAATGTTTTATTTATTTCTGAGAGAGAGAGAGAGAGAGAGAGAGAATGTGAGCAGCGGAGGGACAGAGAGAAAGGGAGATACAGACTATGAAACAGGCTCCAGGCTCTGAACTAGCTGTCAGCACAGAGCCTGATGCAGGGCTCGAACTCACGAACTGTCAGATCATGACCTGAGCCGAAGTTGGACACTTAACCGACTGAGCCACCCAGGCGCCCCTGTTCACATTTAAATTAAATAAAATTAGAAAGTCAGTTCCTCAGTTGTACCAGCCACACGTCAAGGGCTCGATGGCCACACGTGCCTGGTGGCTCCCATACTGGACATCTCAGATACAGAACATTCCCATCATCGTAGAAAGTTCTGTTGGAGAGTGCTGCTCTAGAGAATCAGCTGCAGCTACACTAGCCCTCTCCGAGTCTCTCATTTTAGAATGTGGATTCTAATTCTTCACTGGCACTTGAGTCCACCACCTATTAGGTGGATGAACCTGGGCAGAGCTTTCAAATGATCTGGCCCTCAGTTTCTCATTTAGGAAGCGAGGGTCATAATAAGTGTCAGAAGAGTGATGATATTGGTACAATGATTAATTTGTACTGAGTGGTAGAGTCCAGATTGAGTATTTGCCAGCCATTGACTCATTCAGCTTTCTCAACAGTTCCATGAGATAGGTAGTTATGCCATATCCCTTTTATTGGGACCAGACAGGTGCATAACTGCCCAAGGTCACACAGCTGGTGAGTGGTAGAGCTGGGACTTGAAACCAGGTCTACCTGACTCCAAAATCCACTTTTTAAATTTACTTTTGAGAGACACACACACAAAGAGGCCAATGGCGGAGGATCAGAGAGACAGGGAGACACAGAATCTGAAGCAGGCTCCAGGCTCTGAGCTGTCAGCACAGAGCCTAAAGCGGGGCTGGAACTCACAAACTGAGATCATGACCGGAGCCGAAGTCGGATGCGTAACCGACTGAGCCACCCCGGCGTCCTGAGCCCACTTTCTTAACTATCAGTTCTATCCAGTACTGCACCCCTTCCATCAAAACCAAGTGAGATAACGCACACAGGTTTGTTTGTTTTTTCAAACTTACAGATTACATATAGACATGAGTATTTGTCATCGGTAATATCAGAATACTAATAAAGAAGAGGCCTCTAGTCCCAGCTCCCTTCCATCCATGTCCTAGGTGAGGGCTTCCTTTTTCAGTCCTCTTTGCCTTCTAATTTCAGGCTTGGGCAGGCCTGGCCTTTTACAGCTCTCCCAAAAGCCTCTCGGTCCTCTGGTGGTTTGGGCTGCCATTTACCAAGACATTATTGGTCCTAATGAGGAGTTATTCTGCATCTTTCCTGCCTGGGCTTTCACCTCTCATATTATCTGTCTCCCCTGCAGCCCTGGGAAGAAGGTAGGAGTAGTTATTATTATCTGCATTTTACAGACAGATAAATTGAGGCTCAAAAGAGGTTCTGTGGACTTCCCAAGGTCACACAACCCATCAAGGGTTCCAGCCACCAGCTCCTTTCCTGCTTGCGTCCAGTTCTTTGACTTGTTCTCTTAGACGAGCACCAAGCAGTGGCTGCCTACAAACTAGCAAATGACTCAAGGGTTCATCCACGTTTCTGAGAAATAAATCAAGCTTCTCTACCCACAGGGAATTCCAGTTGGCTCAACCCAATATAGGGCTAGTGTTCAAGCCCAGTCCACAGAGTGGGAGTCTTGAATGGAAGAAATCTCCCTTTTGATCCATATCAGATTACTTTTCTCAGCATGTAGTTCTCTTCTGGGCCTGCTTCTGCTCAAAAGCCTTCGATGGCTCCCTACTACTAAGAGAAAGAAATAAATTCAGTAGCTAAAGACTTCATGACTAGCAGGCATCTGGAATATCAATATTCTTTTACTTATAGTTTTAATTCTGGTTCAAAGGCACAAACCCTCCAGTCCCTCCTCTCCCTCTATTTAAGCTATTGTCACAAATAGAATATACTCAGAGAATTCTTTCGTAACAGCCATGAGGGCCAGCCCTAACACTGACATCTGAGGCAGACACAGTGGAGGGGAGGGAATGGGGTCAGAAAATACTTACCAAGAGCACCCGAGTCTACAGTAATTTTACATTTGGATTTTGGGGGTGAGTGCGGACATTCTCCAACCCAGAAGAATGAATCCAGTGACTCTTTCCTTTTGTGAAAGGCTCTCCAAACTTTCAACAATATCTCATCCCACTGCTTCTTCCTACAGCCTAGGAAATCCTGAGCACTCACGTTTAGGAAGTCTGGCCGTCTATTTTCAGTTCAGCCACCACCTTTCTGGGTGGCCTTGGGTGTGCTGTGCAAATCTGTTTCCTTTATCTGAGAAGTGGGAGTAAAAGCGTAGATGTGTTTCTTAGGAGTACTATGTGGGCTACTGGTGAACATTGGGGGCATGTCTAAGAGAAGAGAAGGTGTTGGGCCATGAGGGAGGATGTCAGCACTGGTCCATTGTCAGAAACAAAGCCTGACAATTTGAAGACATCTAGTAAAATCTTCTGTAGTGGGAGTTTGATTTGGCTTTCAATTCCTCTGAATACATCTGGTTCCCCAAAGAGGGGACAGAATTAGTCACGGAGTCATAGACTTCTAGAACTAAAGACTAAAGTCACTCCACACGGTCATTATAAATATGGATCATAGTGCATTGAAGTCATAGCACATCCAGGGGCGTCTGGGTGGCTCAGTCGGTTAAGCGTCCAACTACGGTTCAGGTCATGATCTCATGGCTCGTGGGTTTGAGCCCTGCGCTGGGCTCTGTGCTGACAGCTCAGAGCCTGCTTCGGCTTCTGTGTCTCCCTTTCTCTTTGCCCCTCCCCTGCTTGTGCTTCTCTTTCTCTCTCAAAAATAAATAAACATTAAAACAACTTTTTAAAAAAAACAATTAAAAAAAAAGAATCATAGCACATCCAGCTATGTGTCTTAGGATATTTTATGACAGGACACAGAGCCCCAGCTTGTCAGATCTGGAGGGGCTCCTAGAGGCCATCTATCCATCCAGTTTTTCAAACCTGTGCTCCCCGAGGGGGGGGAGGGGGGAGTGGGGGGGGTAGACAAACCTGTGGCAAGTCCTAGGCCTCCATCCCTGCTCCTAACAGCACAGCTCTGCTTTTATATATTTACAGGTGGGTTTCCAGGGACAATTTCATTAGGAAAAAGGAGATTCTGCCCCGGAAAGCAATAGAGGGGTTTGAAATCACGGATCCCTTCCAGCCCCTTCACCCAACATACACCACATCATTTAGAGAGGAAGAAAGAGGTCACCAAGGCTTAGGTGACTGACTTGACCAAGGACACACAGGGAAGAAAGGACGTTAGATGCAGGTCTCCCAAAAGCCAACTTGGCTTCCTATGCAGACCACGGAGCAAGCATTGGCGAGTGTGCAAGCCTCATCCACAGCCAGAGGAACCCCCTTCGCTGTCTTTGAAGGCTCATTTAGGGTCTAATAGAGACCACAGGGCTGCCCAGGCCAAAGAATCAGACCTGTATGAGTTGGAAGGGGCTTTTGAGCTTTTCTTGTCTCCCCCGAGGGCATGTATTCCCTAGCACAGCACATCTTTCACAGATGGCCACCCAGACTCTGGCTGGTCTCCCCAGCGACAGGGAGCTCTGTATTCTGAGATGACTAATTCCAGAAGTGCACTTGGAGTCGTGAACCAAAAAATTGAGGGAAGATCTGCGAGCATCGTTCCTCCCATTTGTGCTTAGCGTTTTATCAGTGAGTTGAATAAAGACGCGGATGTCACAACCACCACGTTTCTGAATGTTACAATCCAGATTCTAAGAAGCTGGAGCAGGGAGCTGAAGCACAGGGTGAAATGCATCATGGTCTCATTAAAGCACTGCGGCACTTAGTTGGAGAAAGTCAGCCTGTGCAAGAATAGATTGGGGATGGGGTGATAATATATCTAAGCGTTTTCATTACTTACAAACTCAGCAGTCAAGAGTATGAACTGGCTGCTAAAAGTAATAGTACTTGGTAATATTTGTTGAAAACTGTGTTACATACTATATTCAACATTAACGTACATTAACTAATTTCATTCTTAACATGATATTATAGAGAAATGAAAATCAGAGAGGGTAAGCCACCTGCCCAAGGTCACACAGCCAGAAACTGTGTGCTGTAAACCACTTTCTGCTGCTGTCCCCATCTATGAAATGGGGCTGGGAGTTACAAGGAGGAAGATTTGATTCAGACTATGTCCTAAAAGGGTCCCCATACCTGTGCTCACACCTGTGCACACACAAGCCCCACAGCTACCAATTTATTTGCTCATATCATATTCATTCTGTCAAGCAGGCATATACAATTAATGCGCCCATACAGCTATTCAAAATTTGCCTCCTAAGTATGTGTGCTCTCTTGCAAATGTGCACATTCACCAGCACGCAGAATTTTCTCTGAGTCTTGGGAGCCAAGAACGAGAGGCCCCACCCCAGGCAAGCGCCTGCTCGCCGCTTACCAGAATAGCCTGTGGCTGGGCCAGCAAGCTTAGACTCGACCAGACACCAGTGGCTTCCTGCTCCACTGGGACAACAGGCTGGGCCTTCTCCAGAGGATCCAGTGGACTCCACCCTCACCCCAACCTCAGGCTTTGATTCTTTCTTGGCTTTGAAAACTAGTGATAACTAATATTTATTGAGTACTTTTTTTATGGGCCAGGCACTGTGCAAAGTACAACGTGCATGATCGTATTTATGTAGTCTTTATAAAACCGCAGGAAAGCAGTTATCTTAATAGCCCCATCTTATAGATGAGAAAACAGAGGTTTGGGGAGGTTAGCTTACCCAAGGTTATGCACTTAGCATGTAGTAGATCTTGAACTTAAATCCGAACCGTTGGATTCACAAGTAGCCATGGTTTCTCTTTCTGGCAGGGTGGTCGGGAGGAAAGAACCTGGCATTGGTTCTCACCTTGTGACTGTGGGCAAGTCCCTTTCTTTTGGGGAGACTGCATCTTCCAGCTTCAGAAAGGAAGATACCATTACTAAGGGTTCTTTCAACTGTCATTCTGTCATTGCTTTTCCTAAGTCCAGATCCTCCCATTTTTCAACGATTGAGTAGGGCTACATACCACGCAGTTATGTGCCAGACGCTGGGAATTTATGCATGAAGCCCCTGTCTTCAGGGAACATAGTGTCTAGTGTAAGAGACAGTCATTAAACAAGTTTGCAAGAACATATTGGGTAGTGATAAGTGCCATAAAGAAAACAGGGTGGTGTGATAAAGAAGGTTGCTAAGAAGGAGGTTGCATCAAGCTGGGAGTTAGGATGAGGGTGGGGTTGAGGTGAGCCACGAAGAAGGATAACAAGAAGGAGCCAGGCATGTGAGACTCTTAAGTAGAGGGAAACAGCAAGTGCAAAGGCCCTGAGGCAGACTCTAGTTTGGTATGTTTGTGGAGGAGAAAGGAGACCCATGTGGTTGCAGCCTGGTGAAAAATGAGTGCTGGGAGGTATCATTGGAAAAGCAGACAGGGCCCAGATGGTGTGGGGCCTTATAGGCCATGGCAAGAGCTTAGATTTTGATCTGAGTGTTATGGGAAGCCACTGGAAAATTTTAAGAAGGGAAGTGATATGAATTGATTTATGCTTTCACAAGGTATTTCAAAATAGTAGTCCTAGGCACTGTGGGCTGGGAGCGCAGCTCGGAGAGCGCAACGTGCCTCTGCACCCTGCAAGCCTGTTCACTTGCCCAGGAAGAGCAAACGTCCAGACACAGGCCCTTCCTCAGCAAACCACTCACCAGGTCTGTGGGTCCTGTACCTTGGACACAGCCCTGGGCACCAAACCCCCACCCAACGGTGCATTCTCTTGGCGTCTTATCTCTTCCAGGGGGACCCTGCCCCTGCTCCCTTCCCTAAGCTCATCTCTGCAAGACGCCTGTGCAGTTGCTGAGCAGTATCTTGTTGGGGCCTGCCCTACGCGGGTGCTGACCTGGTGAACAGGAAGCGTGCCGCCAAACAGGGCAGGCTGCGCCGGGAGGCTGCATGCACCCTGGGCTCGCTGCGCTGCAGAGTGAGCGGACCCGGGACTGGGGTAAGGACTCGCTTTCCCTTGGGGCTTCAATGCCCAAAGCAACGCCACCCTGGGGGGAGGGGTTGGGGTCTACAGGACTCAGGGGTCCCTCCCCTCTTGCAGGAGGCTATATTGGGGATGCGGTGAGTGGAATGGGGTGAATGTGGCTTTTGCCTGGGGCCAGCTCTGTTGTGGGCTGCCGGGGATGCAAGGGGGAAGAGTAGAGGGGCAGGAAGGATGGGGAATAGTCACCCCAAGTGTAGACTCTGCCTCCATTCCTGCCCCTCTTCTCTGAGGAGCCGAGCCTGGGGTGCCACCAATAGGGTTTCAAGGGAAGGATGGTGGTAGGGAGGCTGCAAGGACGGGGCCGTTCAAATTCTATTTTGTCACAGGCTGGCGATCCCAAGTTAGGCAGACTTCCATGCTCCCTCCCGTGTTAGAATGCTACCTGCCAGGTCTTAAAGAAGCTGCATTCAGCTTCCCTCAGGACTCTGGAAAGGCATGGATGCGAGCCTCTCCTTTCCCCACTTGCCCCCCGGAGTTTAACTCTTCCTTGTCTTTGAAGAGCACGGCAACTGGAAAAACAAGTCTTACCTGTTTCCTCCAGGAATGCTCTGCACATCTGGCTGGCAGCCATGAGGCTCCTTGGAGTCAAGACTCTCACCCGCAGGCCGGCCAGGCACCGGCCTGGTGTATCCAGCCTCGCACTTTGCTTCCAGGAGGCACTTTGGCAACTAAACTCTGCCTTCCCCTCCTCCCCCTTCTCCCTGTGTAACCCTGATGAGGCTCCACTTTTAACTCCAGCTGGAGTTCAGGGTCAAGCTGTGTGAGAAACACAGCAGGGCCTAGGGGGGCGAAGCGCTCATCCAATGGCTAGTTCCACAATCCCCAGGGACTAGTTCTGTCCTGACCACCTACTATGTGAAATGGGGCGAGGCTCATCCCACCTCTGGGGCTCTATTTCCCTATCTACGCATGCGGAGTGGGGTCAGAACTCTGTGTCTCAAAGGCCCATTGTAGCTCTGACATTCTGGGGGCTTGGGACTTAGAGAGGACTCAGAATTGGGCTCTGTCCCCAGGGACCCGCAGTGGGACGGGGGCAGGTAAGTCTGGGGTGGTGGCGGTAGTCCTGGCCATTGATGCAAGGAGCCCCAGGTCAAATTCTTGCTTCGCTTCTATCTAGTTGTAAGGCCCTGGAGAGCTCCCTTCCCTTGATAAAACTGAGTTGCCTATTACTAACAGTAGCCAAAATTATGTTAAAATCTCTATGTCCCAGGCACCCTGCTGGGTCATTTGCCTTTGTTGTTTCGTTTAATTTTCACAATCCAATGAGGTAGATAATATCTTTCTCCCCATTCTATAGGAGAGGACATCAAGGCTCACGGAGCTTAAATAACCTGAGCAGAAATCACCCAGCTAGTTAAGTGGCGGAGTCAGGGCTGATGGCCAACGAACCTGGTGCCAGGCCTGTGATCTTGGTCACTTTGCTGCTCTGCAGCCCCAGCACGTGCAGACGCAACTCAGTTTGGCTGGCACTCGGCCTTGATGGATGGGGTCTTGTAGAAGTGCTTAGAGACAGATTGCTAAACTTGGGTACCTGGTTGAAATTATCTGACCATCACTGGGAGCCATTGAAGGTTCAATGGGGTCAAGTGGTCAGGACTGTGTTGCATCTGCCAGGTACTCCTGAGAAAGCATTTAAGTTAGTCTATTAGTCTTTAGATGCAGGGTTTCTCAGTCTCAGCACTATTGACATTTGGGACTGGACAATTTTTTGTTGCTGGGGG
>NW_027530642.1:2206722-2247948 GCF_008692635.1 Crocuta crocuta
GTGGCTGGGGGCGGGGGGGGGGGCTGTCCTGTGTGTTGTAGGGTGGTTAGAAGCACCCCAGCCTTGATCCATAGATGCCAGTAGCACCTTCCCTAACAAGCTGGGATAGCTGACAGTGTCTTCAGACACTTGCCAAGTGTCCCCTGTGGGGCAAAATCACCTCAACTAAGAACCATAGCAGTAGGAATCATTTCTTTCCTAACTTATACTTTTTCTGTTTTGTTCTGCTTTTTGTTTTGTTTTGTTTTGCTTTTGTTTTGTGCCTAGGGCTTCGGGAGTTTTTCCATCATGATTATTGCCTTCTTGGGCTTTGTCATTTTCTTGTTCCAATGTGCAACGTGTGAGAAGCCCCAAGAAGGGATCACCTCCTCGGCAGCCTGGCACTTCACACACTCTCTTTATAATGCGACCATCTACGAAAACTCCGCCCCCAAGACCTATGTGGAGAGCTCCATGAAAATGGGCATTTACCTCGCTGAGCCCCAGTGGGCAGTGCGGTACCGGGTCATTTCCGGGGACGTGGCCAATGTGTTTAAAACAGAGGAGTATGTGGTGGGTAACTTCTGCTTTCTGAGAATAAGGACAAAGAGCAGCAACACGGCCCTTCTGAACAGGGAGGTGCGAGACAGCTACACCCTCATCATCCAAGCCACGGAGAAGACCCTGGAGTTAGAAGCTTTGACCCGGGTGGTGGTCCACATCCTGGACCAGAATGACCTGAAGCCCCTATTCTCCCCGCCTTCATACCGAGTCACCATCTCTGAGGACATGCCCCTCAAAAGCCCCATCTGCAAGGTGACCGCCACAGATGCTGACCTGGGCCAGAATGCCAAGTTCTATTATGCCTTCAACACAAGGTCGGAGATGTTTGCCGTCCATCCTACCAGCGGCGTGATCACCTTGGCTGGGAGGCTCAACATCACCTGGCGAGGGAGGTATGAGCTCCAGGTGCTGGCTGTGGACCGCATGAGGAAAATCTCAGAGGGCAATGGGTTTGGCAATCTGGCTGCACTTGTCATCCACGTGGAGCCTGCCCTCAGGAAGCCCCCAGCCATCACCTCGGTGGTGGTGGCTCCACCAGACAGCGATGAGGGTGCTGCCTATGCCACCGTCATGGTGGATGCAAATAGCTCCGGAGAAGTGGACTCACTAGAGATAGTTGGTGGTGACCCTGGAAAGTACTTCAAAGCCATCAAGTCTTACGCCCGCAGTGGTGAGTTCAGTTTGGTGTCTGTCAAAGACATCAACTGGCTGGAGCACCTTCATGGATTCAACCTCAGCCTGCAGGCCCGGGGTGGGAGCAGGCCTTCTTCTTCTTCCCAGATCAGGGGCTTTCACCTACCCCCTTCCAAATTGACCTCCCTCAAATTTGAGAAGGCTGTTTACAGAGTGCGGCTCAGCGAGTTTTCCCCACCTGGCAGTCGTGTGGTGATGGTGAAAGTAACCCGAGCCTTCCCCAACCTGCAGTACGTTCTACAGCCATCCTCAGAGAGTGTGGGGTTTAAACTGAATGCTCGCACTGGGCTCATCACTACCACGAAGCTCATGGACTTCCATGACCGGGCCCACTACCAGCTCCACATCAGAACCTCACCAGGGCTGGCCTCCACCACTGTGGTCATTGATATAGTGGACTGTAACAACCATGCCCCCATCTTCAACAGGTCCTCCTATGAAGCCACCTTTGAGGAGAACATCCCCCCAGGCACCAGCATTCTGACAGTTACTGCCGCAGACCGGGATCATGGAGAGAATGGATACATCACTTATTCCATCACTCGTCCACAAGTGGTACCCTTTTCCATTGACCCTTACCTGGGGATTATCTCCACCTCCAAACCCATGGACTATGAGCTCATGAAAAGGATTTATACCTTCCGGGTCCAGGCATCAGATTGGGGATCCCCATTTCGGCAGGAAAAGGAAGTGTCTATTTCTCTTAGGCTCAAGAACTTGAATGACAACAAGCCTATGTTTGAGCAAGTCAACTGTACTGGGTCTATCCGTGAAGACTGGCCGGTAGGAAGATCCCTAATGACTGTGTCCGCCATAGATGTGGATGAGCTGCAGAACCTAAAATATGAGTTTGTGTCAGGCAATGAATTAGAGTATTTTGATCTAAATCATTTCTCTGGAGTGATATCCCTCAAACGCTCTTTCATGAATCATACTACTACTGGTCAACCCATCAACTATTCCCTGAAAATTACAGCCTCAGATGGGAAACACTATGCTTCACCTACAACTTTTAATGTTACTATAGTGAAAGACCCTCGTTTTGAGGTCCCTGTAACGTGTGATAAAACAGGAGTATTGACGCATTTCACAAAGGCCATCCTCCATTCTGTTGGGTTTCAAAACCAGGACTCAAATGATGAAGATTTCATTTCCCTCAGTGCATATCAGATCAATCATCATACACCCCAGTTTGAGGACCATTTCCCACAGTCCATTGACGTCCTTGAGCGTGTTCCTGTCAATACCTCCCTGGCCCGCCTGGCAGCCACCGACCCTGACACTGGATTTAATGGCAAACTGGTCTATGTGATTGCAGATGGCAATGATGAAGGCTGCTTTGACATTGAGCTGGAGACAGGGCTGCTCACGGTCGCTGCCCCTTTGGACTATGAAGCCACCAGCTTCTACATCCTCAATGTAACAGTGTATGACTTAGGCACTCCCCAGAAGTCATCCTGGAAGCTGCTGACAGTGAACGTGAAAGACTGGAATGACAATGCCCCCCGATTTCCTCCCGGTGGGTACCAGATAACCATCTTGGAGGACACAGAGGTTGGAACCACAATTGCAGAGTTGAAAGCAAAAGATGCTGATTCCGATGACAATGGGAGGGTTCGCTACACTCTGCTCAGCCCCACAGAGAAGTTCTCCCTCCATCCCCTCACTGGGGAGCTGGTTGTCACAGGACACCTGGACCGGGAATCAGAGCCACAATATATACTCAAGGTGGAAGCCAGGGATCAGCCCAGGAAGGGCCACCAGCTCTTTGCTGTCACTGACCTGACAATCACATTGGAAGATGCCAATGACAACTCGCCTCAGTGTATCACGGAGCTCAGCAGCTTGAAAGTCCCAGAGGATCTACCGCCTGGGACTATTCTAACGTTTCTGGATGCCTCTGATCCTGACGTGGGCCCTGCAGGAGAAGTGCGTTATGTTCTGTTGGATGATGCCGATGGGACCTTCCAGGTGGACCTGATGACTGGTGCACTCAGTCTGGAGAGAGAGCTGGACTTCGAGAGGTGGGCTGGATACAACCTGAGCCTGTGGGCCAGTGACAGTGGGCGGCCCCTGGCCCGCAGGACCCTCTGCCACATAGAAGTGATAGTCTTGGATGTGAATGAGAATCTCCATCCTCCCCGCTTTGCGTCCTTTGTGCACCAGGGCCAGGTGCAGGAAAACAGCCCCTCGGGAACCCAGGTGATGGCAGTGACTGCCCACGATGATGACAGCGGCTTGGATGGGGAGCTCCAGTACTTCCTGAGGGCTGGCACCAGTCTTGCAGCCTTTAGCATCAACCAAGACACAGGTACTGGGAGTAGGGTGGATGGGCGTGCCAGGTGCTTGGAGAGGATGGGCCTAAGGGAATCAGGAGCTGTCCTGAAAGAAGGCAGGCTCCAGGCTAACTGAAAGGCAGTAACTGGGGACTCTCCTTCTTGTCCTTTTTATTTTATTTTAAATTCATCTTTATCATACTAGAGATGTGTGTGTGTGTGTGTGTGTGTGTGTATCCATGTAAGTTAAATCAACCATCTTACTAGCATTTGTGTATATATTTATACACATACATAAATATACAGTGTATGTATATGCTTATAAAAGTAATGCATCATGGCTATACATAATTTTATATATAATTTAAAAATGAATGTTTAAAAAAATTTGAGAGAGAGTTGGGGAGAGGGGCAAAGGGGGAGAGAGAGAGAGAGACAGAGAGAGGATCTGAAACCATCCCTAGGCTCAGTGCAGAGCCCAATGAAGGGCTCGATCCCACGACCCTGGGATCCTGACCTGAGCTGAAATCAAGAGCCGGACATTTAACTGACTGAAGCACCCAGACGCCCCTAAAAATGAATGGTTTTTTGTGTCCCATCTCCCCATTTATAATTTTTATTGACAGCTTGGTCTATAATCTTGTAAATTTTTCTTCTTTGTGTCTGACATTTTATCACTGTTCACTTATTATGTGAGAAAGTCATACAAAAGACACTAATTCTGCAACACTTTTTTTTCACATAACACCAGGATCTCTTACATATCAGTATCTATATTTTTCCTTGTTTTTTAATGGCTGCATTTTATTCTGTCATCTAGCTATAACATCCTTGATCATATACATTTACTCATATGCATGAGTCTCTATAGGAAAAACTCTTAAAAATGCAGTTGCTGGGTCATAGGATAATGCATATTTTCAATGTTAATAGATAATTTCTAAATTATCCTCCAGAAAGTTGGCACCAACTTATTTATTCCTTTTTTAAGGTTTATTTATTTAAAATTTTAAAAAATGTTTATTTATTTTTGAGAGACAGAGAAAGCACAAGCAGGGAAGGAGCAGAGAGAAGGGAGACACAGAATTCAAAGTAGACTTTAGGCTCAGAGCTGTCAGCACAGAGCACAACTTGGGGCTTAAACTCATGAACCATGAGATCATGACCTGAGCTGAAGTCAGACACTTTACCAACTGAGCCACCCAGGCACCACAAGTTTATTTCTTTATTTTGAGACAGAGAGAGAGAGAGAGAGAGAGGAAGGGAGGGAGGCAGACAGAGAATACCAAGCAGGCTCTGCACTGTCAGTACAAAGCCCATTGTGGGGCTCAAACTTATGAACTGAGAGATCATGACTAGAGCTGAAATCAAGAGCTGGATACTTAACCGACTGAACTTCCCAGGCATCCCTATTTATTCCTTTTAAAGCTTCACAGAAAATAAGTACAATTCACCAAACACTCACAAGCACCATCTGCTTGTGAGGTTCCGAGAGGGGCACTCCGGGGGAGGTCCCAGGTGAATACAGGTAGGTCACTGTTCTCAAAGAGCTTACAGTCTGACAGGTGACTTATTTTCCAAGGTGAAGGGCAGGGTGCTGTGGTAGAAAGAGCATTAGACTGAGAGTCAGTTAAGAGAGACTCTGCTCTTTGGGCCCACTTGCAACATGATCTTGACCAAATCACGTTCTGTCTCTGGGCCTTCATCTCCACGGCTGACAAAGGAGTGAGGTTCCTTCAGCTGTGCCCCACAATGGCTGTGAGCATGGGCCCTGTCCTCTGGCACAAGTCCTTCCGGCTGAACATGACCCGTGAGAACTTAGGGTACAACCCTCTTTTGCTCACTATTGGACCCTCGACTTCTAGAACAGTGCTGGCCCATAGTAAGCAATCTGTGGAGCGAGTGAACTGAGGCATGAAGCAAGGTCTCTGAAATCATGAGGATGTCTGGAAAGGGGGAATGGCAATTTAGTCATCAGATCCCTAACCTTTAAATTGGGATCTATAATATTTGAAACCTGAAGGAACCAGTTTAAGGACAAATGTCATGGGCTTAGTTTAGCAGAGAAGGGCTTTGAGAGGCTCTACAGCAAGGATATGAATTCCCGTGTGTTTAACTCAGCAGCTCCCGCACCACATCAACAGCAGGGTCCTTTTTCTCCTGGAGCTCCTATTTCCACAGTCTCATCTGGGGACTGTTAGCTAAGGTGATTCCTAAAGCTACTTCGAGCTCTAAAATATTGTGGGTTTGGTGATCGGCTGTCCCTAGGTATGATTCAGACTCTGGCACCCCTGGACCGAGAATCTGCATCCTGCTACTGGCTGACGGTGCTGGCAGTGGACAGAGGTTCCGTACCTCTCTCCTCTGTGACTGAAGTCTACATTGAGGTTACGGATGTTAACGACAACCCGCCCCGGATGTCCAGGCCGGTGTTCTACCCCTCCGTCCGGGAGGATGCACCCTTGCACACCTCTGTGCTTCAGCTGGATGCCTGGGACCCGGACTCCAGCTCCAAAGGGAAGCTGACCTTCAACATCACCAGTGGGAACCAAATGGGATTCTTCGTCATTCACTCTCTCACAGGTAAGGACCTCAGGAGTCTGGGTCATTAGGAATCTCTACCACAGTGCTTGTGCCAGTTTGGTCCTGGACCAGCATCACCAGCATCACCTGTGAATGTGTTAGTAGTTCGAATTCTCAGGCCCCACCTTACCACAGGGGAGCTCAGAAATCCATATTTGATTTAGCAAAATATCTGGGGGATTCTTACGTATGCTAATTTAAGAACCACTGCTCTACAAAGTCTCTCTCTCTCTCTCTGGGAACATAAGAATATATTGGCTTTCTTTCCTCAGGGCCTGGGGAAGCTAAGTAGAGTGCCTGGGTGGCCATGCTGGGACTATTTTGGATCTCTGAATGCTCCCAAGCTGACCCCTCCCCCAAGTCACAGCCACAGATCAAATCTCTTAACCCTAGTTCTAAACTGATCTCGAGCCTGCCCACAGAGCGGTGGTAGTAGATACCCACTCCAGTGGAGTTAACCATCTCATAAACGTCTATCCTCGGTCCAAGGCCATCTGGGGCAGGGACGGTGGGTGGGACATAGCCCACAAAGGTATTTTTGTTTGGCTTGTACAAGTCTTAAACAATGATTTTTCAAGTCGTTGCCAACATTTAAAAATTAGAAAATTCCACAAAACACTCCAAATTTCTGGTTGTTCATTAAAAACCTAGGAGATCTGGCCACACTGAGCCCGCATTTGCACAGGACCACAACTACCCGGACCCAACAGCAGCTCTCTATGCAGAGCAGGTGCATGTCCTCTGGTCCCCAAAGGCCCCTCCTCCCTGTTGTGCTATTCTCAGCCTGCTTCCCTAACTGAGGCTACCTGCCTGGCTCCTGTTGCTGTGGGGATTTGAGAGCCAGCTCCCACTGCTGTGGGTATGTCTCCAAGGCCACATCTTCCTCTTAGAGGATGGACAGCAATCCTACAGCAGAGAAGTCTGACGCTTGCTCACTCCTCTGAACCCAAGATCCTATTCTCTGGCTCCAGTCATTCACTCTTGGAAGGATTGGAGGAGGTGGGAAGGGAGAAACTAGCACCCCATCCTTAAGCCAGAAGGAAATGAGGAGGAACAAGAGCTCAGTCCTGGGACAGACAGTGGGCGGAGGACATGAGTATCTATTTGCACAGGGACATTTGTTTGGAGCCTTTCCTGTTAACCTTTGACCTCAGGGAACGGATTAGTCCTTTAAGAAGGATGCTTTCACCCTGGAAAACAGGCCTAAGCTGGCTCTTTCTGGGTCCATCCTGTCCCCCCCTTTCTGAAGAGAGAAGAGCTCGCTCACCTAAGGCATTGGCTTCTCAGTGTCTTCCAAACCCCTATTCTGTTTACTGTCAACACTTCTCTGACACAGGCTCTGGCAAAATGCCCCAGAGAGCAGAGACATTCTCAGTCTTCCTGCAGTTGATGAGAAGACATTTTAACCAGCATGAACGTTTAAAAATAAAGTAGTAAGTCAGCAATGGAGCCCCCAGCCCACCTTTCTTATCACCACCTAATCGTCCCACTTCCCTGCTTGGATACTTGGAATAGTTTTCCCACATCCTAAGATAAAGCCACTTCCTGCCACATCTCACACTCTGTCTGACATGGCCTCTGTGGACCTTTCGGGCTTTGTCCTGCCTTTCTCACCCCGCCACTCTGGTTCCAACAACCAGAGGTTTCTCTCCTGACACAAGACCTTTGCATACACTGGTCTTTCTTCCAAAAGTTTCTCTTCCTCTCCTTTTGTCTGGCTAACTCCCATTCTTCTTTGAGATCCCCGCCCAGCCATTGTTTCTTTACAGTTTTTCCTGACACTATAACACATCTCCTAGCTCAGTCTACTTAAAAAAAAATTTTTTTTAATGTCTATTTATATTAGAGAGAGAGAGACAGTGCATGATCGGGGAAGGGGCAGAAAAGGACAGAGACAGAATCTGAGGCAGGCTCTAGGCTCTGAGTTGTCAGCATAGAGCCTGACATGGGGCTTGAACTCACCAGTCATGAGATCATAACCTGAGATGGGGTTGGATGCTTATCTGACGGAACCTCCCAGGTGCCCCCCCCCTTTTAAAAATTGTTTAAATGTTTATTTATTTTGGAGACAGAGAGTGCCAGCAAGGAAGGGTCAGAGAGAGGGAGGCAGAGGATCCAAAATGGGTTCTGCGCTGACAGCAGAAAGCCCTATGCAGGGCTCAAACTCATGAACCATGAGATCATGACCTGAGCTGAAGTTGGACGCTCAACTGACTGAGCCACCCAGGCGCCCTTACTCCTTTCTTTTTTAAACACTTATCACATAGAATTCATGTGTGTGATTGTTCCACTAATTATCTATGTCCTCCACTAAATTTCAAAGGTTTCTAGAAAAGGAAGCTTGATTGTTTTTGCCCTCTATAATATCCTCAGTGTCTAGTACACAGTAGGACCTCAGTAAATAAGAGGGACATTAGTGAATGAATCTCTGCCAGCATTGACAATCTCTAGTGAAGCCAAGCTTCATTCATTTGTTCAACAGATGTTTAAAGGTGTCTACCCTTAAAAAGCATTTAAACTATGCGCGGTGTTGAGATGTGAAGATAATTAAACACAGTTTCAGGCCTTGAAGAATTCAACCCATCAAGAGCATGAAGATCTGGATATAAAAAACTAGAGAGCCATTGAGAAAGAGCCCTCTGTAAGATATGTGTAGATGCGGTGCCGTGACCACCCAGAAGGGATGGGGAGCTGCTCAGTATGGTGAAGTAGCAATGGCGCCATGGAGCAGGGGTGGCCATGCTGAGCTGAGGGTGAGGAGGACCGACAGCAGTGTTCAAGGGCACCTGGGCAAGGAGAGCAACAGGAGCAATAGCCAGCAGGGAGGAAGGGCCAGCAAGTAGGTCAGTTATCTAAATGCAGACACCATGTCCCCTACTTACTTTTTTTAATGTAAAAAAACGTTTATTTATTTTTGAGAGAGAGAGAATGAGCAGGGGAAGGGCAGAGAGACAGAGTGTGTGAGGGAGAGGAGGGCAGAAAGAGAGAGAGAGAATTCCGAGTAGGCTCTGTGCTGACAGGACGCATCTCATGATGAACCGTGAGATCATGACCTGAGCCGAAATCAAGAGTCAGGCAGACGCTTAACCCACAGGTCCACCGGATGCTCTACTTTTCCCTACTTATTAACTCTAAGATCAAGGTAAAGTTACTCAGCTGCTTTATGCCTGAGTTTTCCCACTGGTAAAGCAGACATGATAATAGCTCCCTCTTGCATAGTTGTAAAGATTAAGTGAATCAATCAAAAGAGATGCATAAAGAGCTTGGTAGAATGTCTGGACATGGAGGAGTGTTGGCTGTTAGGATCCTGAAGAAGAGGGAGCTGAGAAGGTGGTTGAGGTAAGACCTAGACTGTGGTAGGACAGGGTGAACGGAGTAGAACGATCTGGAATCCATTAGAGGTAGAATCAATAGAAGTTGGAGAATCATTGGATAAGAGAGAGGACAGTCAAAGATGGACCTGAGATGGGTGATGGGAAAGATGTGTTTGGGGAGGAGAAGTGATGAGTGTCTAGCCCACGCCCAGAAGGGTCCTCACTGGACCTCACACAGACCTGTGGGGGCAGCTCTGCCACGTCCCCACTCTACACGGCACTCGCTGAGAATCCTGACACTGACCTCAGAGAGGGGGATGAGACTGACAATAAGGCAACGACCCAGGAAGCCACAGGCTGCAATTCCAGGGACACTGGCACTTAGAAGGTCTGGGGATGTGGTGGTGAGACAAAGGAGAGAGAGAGAGAGAGAGAGAGAGAGAGAGAGAAGAAAAAGCAGAGACCGAGAGACAATGTCAGAGATTCAGAGAGGTAAATAAGGGGAAGGGCAAGAGGAAGAGAGGGGTAATGGAGAGAGAAGGAGGATGGTGAGGGGTAAACGAAGAGAAAGAGAGAGAGAGACAGGAGAGAATGGGACAAAGGGGGATGGAGAGAGGGAAGAAGCGGGAAGACAGCCAGGACTGAGCCAGAAGGAAGGCTTCCTAGCTGAGGCCCTTTCGTCCCTGCACTCCTCCTGGGGGGCCCCGGATCCTAGACCCTTCCCCATCAGGCCGCTCAGCTTGGGAATGAGCTGGGTGAGATGACCTGGGACAATACTCACACTGGCCCAGAGGAGTGTGTCTTTCTTCCCCGACTGGAAGGGCCTCTGGCTATAGGGCTTTCCGGAACCTTCTCTGCTCCCCTTCATGCCTGCCCTCAGTCAGGGAAGAAAACGTCAGGGTGACTTGTTTCTACCACACAAGGCAGTAACACTTCTCTAACAGAGGCCACTCCTCACTCGTACTTCCATTTCCAGCACCTGGAGGCTCCACCCAGCACTGAATCCCCTCTCCTCTCACTGCGCCCCCTTCCTCACACTCCATTCCATAACTCCATCATTTAATTTCTGAAACAAGATTAAAAAAAAAAACTTACTGAAAGTTTCAGATGACCCACTGACCCCTACCTGTTCTGCTTTCATTCAAGAGACCCTTCCTACCCAGCACTGACGCCCCTCTAGCATAACCTCCATCTTGACTTTGCTGATGCCTGCAGACAACTGGTACCTTCTCTCCTTTGTGGCCTCAGATGGCTGCAGGTTACAGCCACAGTGCCTCAGGAAATCAAAGCTAGACTTACAGATACCCAAATCCACCTTCCTCAACTTACAGGCAAGCAGAGAGGAGCCAGGGAACACAAGCTGCCCCCCCGACCCCAAACCCCCAATAATACATTGTGCACAGATCCCTCCTGTTTTTTCTTACTATTTTTTAAAGTTTATTTATTTATTTTGAGAAAGAGAGAGACGAGAGAGCATGTAGGGGAGGGGCAGAGAGAGACAGAGAGACAGCATCCCAAGCAGGCTCCATGCTGTTGGCACAGAGCCTGATGCAGGGCTCAAACTCACAAACCATGAGATCATGGCCTGAACTGAAATCAAGAGTCAGAGGCTTGACCATCTGAGCCACCCAGGTGACCCACAGCATCTCTTCTAGTGGTGAAAGCTGGACGTAGGTGGGAACCGTGCTGATCCCATTATCTCTGCTGTACTTTCCTCCTTCCTTACTTCCCTTCTCCTCCAGGGTCCTGTTTCCCCTTAATGTCTTTGCTCTCCAAAACCGGAAAAAATCTGGCCTAGGATTTAGATATATCTGTGAACTCACCCCCAATAAAGTGGCCCTGGGAGCCCTCTGCTGAGGTCTCCCTCCTTCTGCCTCTCCCCCAGGTCTCCTATCCACAGCTCGGCAGCTGGACAGAGAGATCAAGGATGAACACATCCTGGAGGTGAGTAATGGTGGTGAACTCATTCACTGGATTCAAAAGCCTCCTGAAGGAAGCCAAGCAGAAGCTGAGCCAGGCCTTGGAGCCACATGTACATCTCCCAAGTACTGTGGCTGAGGCTCAGGGTGGAGGAGTTTCTTTTTTTTTTATTAAAAAAAAATTTTTTTTAATGTTTTATTTATTTCTGAGAGAGAGAGAGAGACAGCGTGAGCAGGGAAGGGTCAGAGAGAAAGGGAGATACAGAATCTAAATCAGGCTCCAGGCTCTGAGCTAGCTGTCAGCACAGAGCCCGACATGGGGCTCAAACCCACAAACCGTGAGATCATGACCTGAGCCAAAGTTGGACGCTTAACCAACTGAGCCACCCAGGTGCCCCCAGGGCAGAGGAGTTTCTTAAGCTGTGTCTTGCTGTGGTTGGTGGTGATGACTCTCAGGGTCTTTCCTGGCTCTCCAGCAATGGGAAGGGAAGGAATCTGAAACCATGTCTGGGCTGGGCAAGAAGCACTGATTGATTAGTAATGTCTGTGGTGAGTGCAGGAAGAAGGAGTGGTACACATGTGCTATGTACTTGTTGAGTCTGGTTTCCAGTCCATCCCTATACCCAAGGTCAAGCACTGGGTCAGTAGCAGATCCAGATGAAAGCCCAGACCTTTGGTCTCTAGATCTGTGGTTTCTAGGATGTTTCTAAAATCATGTAAGCATCCCTGGTGCCCATTCCAACAAGAGGAATCAGTCTTGACCTAGAATAGAGTAAAGCAAAAGGAATCTACTTATGCCTCCTCTAGAGCTATGCATAACTGATGAATGGGCATCTCTTCCAGTCTTAAAGACATCAGGTGGGAGGAACACACATTCTTTCAGCAGAATTGTAATAAACTAGCCTTCTAGGCTCTCAGACTCTGCACATTCCCTTTGAAAGAGACAGGTATTACTAGTAAGCAGCTGCTAAATGGCCTTCTAGGGACTGAGCATTTTCCCTAGTTCAGCAGAGGTATTTCTCTTTAAACACCAAAATATTTTAAAAATTCAGAACCACTCAGAATGGAAACGTCCTATCTTGTATAATGCCCTTGGGGCCCTTGATGCGTGGGACGATTTGCCTCTACATGAAATAGCCCTTGATTCTGAAATTGTTTTAGAAGTGCCTTTTCTCTTGCTCTGGATTTTATTTCATGCATCGGTCTGCAGGTCTGACTCAAAAGGTACCACCCACTCCTTCATAAACATCTTCTCATTTGTTTTTTCTAACCTCCAGTAGCTTAAGGAAACCGGAGAACAAAGCTTATGAGAATTACAAGCAAATAAAAAGTAAATGGTCTCTGAGAAATGGCCCATGGGCCACCTGAATAAAGAACATGAGCTTTTCTCTAGAGCCTCTGTGGCTTTGTTTTCTTCCAACTCTTTCTGGTTTCTTTCTCTGATCTTGCTGGCTTTCCTGTGGGCGAGGTCACCAGAGAGCTGGGTTCCAAGTAGGTGAAGTTATGATAATAAAAATCACAAGCATATACCAAAACACAGCCTGGCTGATATTTCCAGGCTGCAGAAGGCAGGGATAGCATAGGGTTGCAGTGGGTGGTAATGCATACTCACTGCTTTGTGCTTGGCAATTCATACTCCATTCTGTCCCCAGGTGACTGTGCTGGACAACGGGGAGCCCTCCTTAAAGTCCACCTCCAGGGTGGTGGTCTGCATCTTAGATGTCAATGACAACCCCCCTGTGTTCTCCCACAAGCTCTTCAATGTCCGCCTTCCAGAGAGGCTGAGCCCAGCAACCCCTGGGCCTGTGTACAGGCTGGTGGCTTCAGACCCTGATGAGGGTCTCAATGGCAGGGTCACCTACAGTATCGAGGAGAGTGATGAAGGGAACTTCAGCATCGATCCAGTCACAGGCATGGTGTCATCCAGCAACACCTTCACAGCCGGAGAGTACAACATCCTAACAGTGAGTGGTGGGGATGGGTGCTGGAGGCCGCAGAGCGGGGAGTGTCATAACTGATTAGGGATTTTCTCTGAGGAAACAGGAGAAGGGAGATAGCCATCAGGCATGGTGGAGGTAGTATTCCCTTCCCTGGCTTTCTCCCAGAGAAATGGGAACCCTGGCATCAGGATCAGAATTCTGGGCCTTTCTCTTTGAAGGCAATAAGGTCCTTGCTTGGGAAACCTGATCTATTCTTAGAGATAAGGATTTTGGTGAGAGTAGCACAGGCTTTGGAATCAAAGTAAGCCTAGGTTACAACCCTAGCTCTTCCATGTTACACCTGTCCAAAGCCAAGCCACTTAACCTCTTTGAGCCTTTGTTTTATCATCTGTAAAATGGGCATAAGACTATTTTCCTTGTAGGAAGACAACATAGCAAGTGGTTAGGATATGGACTCTCATGTCCAACAGCCTGAGTCCAACCCCAGCCTCACTGCTGGCAAGGCAGATGATCCCAGGCAGCCGAATTCACCAGATATAATGGAGCCTCTCTCAGGGCTGTCATGAGAATTAAATTAGATATTGCCCATAGTGCTCTTAGAGCAGAGCCTGATCCTAGTGAGAGCTCCATACATTCTCGTTTAGTTTATGTCTTTGGTTGTTAAGAAGGGCCCGCGTATGCCAAGTCCAGCTCTGCAACTAGCACACAGTAAGCCTTCAGTTAATAGTGGCTCTGAGTAATTCTTCACTGCTTGTGAAGTTCTCGAGAGGTCATCTGTTTTGTTCACCACTGTGCCTGCAGCAACCAGCATGGTTCCTGTTTACAGCGGGGCTTTCACTGCGTGTTGAATGCATGGACGAGTGGCTGGAAGGCCAGCTCCCACAGTCACAGGGCACTCTGCCTCTTGCCTGGTCACCTGGGTCTTCTTGTTTCTTGTCCCCAACCCTGCAGACAAAGCCTCAATGTCAGTTTTGGCTTCTTTTCAGATCCAGGCAACAGATCATGGGCAGCCTCCACTCTCGGCCAGTGTCCGGCTACACATCGAGTGGATCCCCCAGCCCCGGCCCTCCTCCATACCACTGGCCTTTGACGAGCCCCACTACAGCTTTACGGTCATGGAGACGGACCCTGTGAACCACATGGTGGGGGTCATCAGTGTGGAGGGCCGACCTGGTCTCTTCTGGTTCAACATCTCCGGTGAGGACCCTCGGAGGGTCAGCCCCTCCCATCCTTATAGCCCAGGCTTGGTATTCACAGCACAGTCCTTCTGAGTGTTATCACTTAAGTCATGCCCCCTGGCAGCCCATTCTTTGGCTATGAGTGGTGACTGTCTCCTCCTTCTCTGGGACAGCGAGTACGTAGAAGCACCACTTCTGCCAAACTTTCCTTCCACACCAGCTGTGATCTCAGGTAGAGTCTCCATGGCCTCCCGGTACCCCAGCCAGAGTTGGACAGTCCCCCAGTTACTCCAAGTGCCTGGGAGACTCAGAGGAGAGAGCACAAGTTTTGTGTTTCCTCTTCTACTTCAGGGTGAGATCCATGCAGAGCTGACATCTTTGACCATGGCTGAGGACTGCTGTACCCTGGGGCCATGCTTCATGTTCTAATCCCAGGTTCCGTCCTCACAGTCAGGGGAAAGGGTCTATTCTCTTTGTAGGAGACACTTGGATACAAGCTCTCAAGGTCTTCTCTGAAATTTCTTTTTGTCTCTAAACCAATATTTTGTTAAAATATCTGGGGGGAGGGGAGGATAGACCCCTTTGGGAATCTGATGAATGCTTAGGCCCTCTTCCCAGAAAGGTGTGCATGTGCATGAGCGTACATGAGTTCATGAGCATACACATATGGGGATTTATAGATTCTCTGAAATCGAGACAGGGATTCCAGGTTAAGAATCTCTAAGAGCTTCAGTACCACATGAACTTCGGGATCCAATTATAGAGATTCTCAGCCTCAGAGATTGGATGTATACCTATCCCAGGAAGAGTTTTGACTTCCTGGATTGACTTTCAATAACAAAAGACTGTTACTCTTGTTTGGCTTTTTTTTTTTTTTTTTGCATAAAATTAACACATATACTCTGTAGTTAGAAAACACAAACAAGTGCAGAGAAGATGATAAAAATCACCAAACCCCCACCAGTCAAAAGATAAGCCACTGTTAAAGTGTTGCTGTCTTTCCTTTTAGTAGTTTTCTTTACATACACACACACATGCACTTATATTAAAATATTGTTTTATTAAATTTATATTAAAATATATTTTATATTATAAAATTATATTAATTTTATATTAAAATATTAAAATTATTATTTTAATTATATTATATTAAAATATTATAGTTATTTTAAAATATTGTTTTACAACCTTTTAAAATATAACATGAACACATTTCCATGCCACTAACCAGATTTCTATTTAGTAAACAATTAAATAGCTGCATGTTACTTTAAAATTTTAGATTCTTACAGTTTATTACATCAATTCTCTCTTGTTGAACAGTTTATTTTTATTTTTCTCCTTCATACATGCACCTTTAGGCTATGCAACCTGTCCTATAGGCCATGGGGTAGACTTCCATTACTCCTGTGTCTTCAATCCTGGTAGCAGAATACATTCTATGGCAAACATTGGTCTTCCCCTGCCACTCTTCAGTCCTCATAAGCTTACCTTTTTCTGTATCATCACTCAGATCTTGATAATAATTTGATAAGAACTTGACAGGATCTATGACCACCTCCTCTAAATGTGCCAGCCAGATTCCGTTGCTCTCCTACTGGCTCCATCGCTGAGGCTGTGTGCCCTCCTCCCCCTCCCCACCTCCACTCTAGGTGGTGACCAGGACATGGACTTTGATATTGAGAAGACCACAGGCAGCATTGTCATCGCTAAGCCTCTCGACACAAGGAGGAGGTCGAGCTATAACTTGACCGTGGAGGTGACCGATGGGTCTCACACCATTGCCACTCAGGTTAGAGGCTTGACCGGGGACCCCTGAACTGGGAGGGGATGGGAGACCTCCTTGGTTGGGAAGAAGCTACACAAAGCTTTCAGTGGATGTGGTGTACTTCAGAAGATGCTGAATTTGGAATTAAGGTTCTGCCTTCCAGCCTTATCTGATATATTTTCCACTTCTGTGCTTTTGGGAGAATTCTTATTCCCACTGTGTAATAAAGGCCTTTGTCTCCATGAACAGGTTTTAGTTACAGGCAGAGTTCCATAGAGGCTACCATGGGTATGAGAAATGATGGCAAGTGGGGCTCTAGATTTCTACTGTGGTTTCAGCCAGAGTTTTATATGCTTCAGATATCGGAATTTCACTTGAAGAAAAGTCCCTTTTAACCAAAATTTTGTTTTTGAAAACCACTAGGGCACATGCTATTTCAATTCAACAAATATTTATTGAGTGCCTGCTGTATGCCAGGCACTGTTCTAGGCACAGATGGCATGGTGAAGAACCAGACAAACAAGGCCATTGACTCTGTAGAGCTTGCAGTCTACCTCCTCTCTCATTTTCCCTAGGTCTCCATCTTCATGATTGCCAATGTTAACCACCACCGGCCCCAGTTTCTGGAGGATCATTATGAGGTCAGAGTTCCCCAGGACACACTGCCTGGGGTTGAGCTCCTCCAAGTCCAGGCCATGGATCCAGACAAGGGCAAAGGCCTCATCTATACCATACATGGCAGCCAAGACCCAAGGAGTGCCAGCCTCTTCCAGCTGGACCCAAGCAGTGGTGTCCTGGTAACTGTGGGGAAGTTGGACCTGGGCTTGGGCCCCTCCCAGCACACTCTGACAGTTATGGTGAGTAAACTGAAAAACCAGGGGAAAATGCACTTGCACGTGGATATGTGGGGGTGGGCACACTTGGAGGCATGCTGAAGGTTCCCTTTCCACTGATTAGCTAGGTATACACATGCTCATGACAATGCATGACATGAGATGTGACATTTCCCAGCCATCCAGAGGCATCTTCCACAAGGGGTACCTGAGAGCAAAGAAAGAGATGACAGAGCTGCCAAGGAAACTCCTACAACCTGGGCTTTCTCTGGGCTCAGTCCACATACCCCACAGCAGCTCTCTCCCTGCTCCATGACCACACGGCCACAATGTGGACTGACATAGATAGTGTTAGATCTGGGAAGGACCCAGAGACCCTCCTGCCTAGAGCAAGCACTAGGGTAAGCAAGAGAGGCATTGCAGGGCACAAACTCTAAGAAGGACTCACTGTCAGGGTTCTGGGCCCCAACTTTATGACCCTGAAAGTGAGCTTCCTTAAATCTATGCCCTGCATGTCTCAAGCACCACACCCTAGTCCCGGCCTGGACCCTACCCATTTCTCTCCTCTTACGCCAGAGGCCCACAGGGGCTTGCTCACCATCATACAGTTCTTTATGATAGAATCTTCCTGGCTCAAGAAACAGGTTTTTATATGTTAGGTTATCATCCTCTGGGCACATTAATATATATTAAAGGCTCTGCAAAGTCCTGCAGCAAAGAAAACTTTAACATCATTTAATTCAGTGCTCCCCTAAATTTAGTTGACCATAGAATTTTTTCCCCCTGCATAACATGTTAACATCTTGAGGAACTAATATTCTCTGAGACCTCAGTTGGAAAATACTGTTTCTGTATTTCTTTCTGTCTTTCTCCTAAAATGGGATAATCCATGAATATAGCTAAGCCTAATAATCACTAATTTATAAATTTATTTAAAAAGAAAAAAGAGCAAGGGGGCCTGGGTGGCTTAGTCAGTTAAGCATCAGACTTCAGCTTAGGTCATGATTTTACAGTTCATGGGTTTGAACCTCATGTCGGGCTCTGTGCTGACAGCTCAGAGCCTGGAGCCTGCTTCAGATTCTGTGTCTCCCTCTCTCTCTGCTCCTCCCCCACTCACACTCTGTTTCTCTTTCTCAAAAATAAAAATAAACATTAAAAAAAATTTTTTTAAAGAAAAAAGAGCATAAAAGAGAGCAAAATTTAAAGCAACACAGAGTTACAATTGGGTATATTTTTCACTGGCATTTTATTTCATTGACTTTAATTTAATGCTACCTCCTCCCATTCTGTTTGCTGCTCACGGCATTATCCCCTTGGGCCCATAGGTCCGAGACCAGGAGATGCCCATTAAGAGGAACTTTGTGTGGGTGTCTATTTACGTGGAGGATGGAAACCTCGACCCACCCCGCTTCACCCAACTCTACTACGAGGCAAGTGTTCCTGACACCACGGCCCCTGACACAGAGCTGCTCCAGGTCCGAGCCATGGATGGTGACCGGGGAGCCAATGCTGAGGTCCACTACTCCTTCCTGAAAGGTGAGAGGCTGGCCATGAGTCCAGAGCATGAGGGAAGAGTCTTCGGCAGTAAGAAAGAGCACCAGAGGCATGAATTTGCAAGTGAATCAAACACCAGGCTTTCTAAGCTTTGGCAAATACCATTTCTAGAACATTCTCTGGGATTATAATAACCCAAGTTAATGCACTTCCAAAGATGGTAAGAGTAATAACTAAGGGCCTACTTAAGTTATGGGAGAATTTATACACATGTTGTAGAAATTCAACAACAATGTATATGTAAAGAATGCTTATGAAGTCTGTCTAACATTTTAAAGTGTAATTAATATCTTTGTGCCTTTACAATAGAAGGGATGTATAAATACTTTGTAAGATGTATGGCATAGTTTTAGGAGTTACATTTAGGAGTAACATTTTCTGTTACAGCCTTTTCAAAATTTCATATCTATTAGATAGTTTTCTTCCTGTCAAAAATGAGAATGATGTCCCCTGTGCCGGGAAGTCTTCATAAAGAGAAAAAGAGAAAATATGTATGAATACATAGTATAAACTGTTAAATATTATACAAATGCCAGGGGTTATTGCTATCATTGATAAGTGGTAATCATAAATAACTAAAGAAATAAAAATGATAGTATCTGGTATCCAAATAATCATTAATGATAATTTTTAATGTTTGATAACTCATAATGATCTTTAAAGAAAGTAAAACTCATACAGCTAGATGTTGTGAAAGGACAAAGTGAACATGATTTGCTCTCTGCTTTCATAGAGCATAATGTTCATTTATTGCTTATATACTTTCCATACTTTCCAGAAATCAGAGCTTTTACATTCTTTTTTTCTAAGAAACAGAAGCTGTTATACCTTGCCATGTGGCAGAAGTGTATACATCACTGAAGAATAATAATACAAATTCTACCTCATTAATTGCTTATTTTTTGTTATTTATGAAGCATAATCACATCTTTTAACTCATTTTATTTCTTTGACAACCCCATTGATGGAGGTACTAATTTTATTTCATAGATAAGTTAAGACTTTTTTTCCTAAAATATCCTTCTGATTATAGAAGTCACACATGCTCATTTTTTAAAACATGGGAGAAGCAGGAATAAAGAAGAAAATAGCACTCAGCCATAGTTTTCACCAGACAGAATAATTTTGTGTATTTCCCTCTTATCTTTCCTATGCAGCTTTTTGCAATATTAAGATTGGGCAGGGGGTGCCCAGGTGGCTCAGTTGGTTAAGTGTCCGACTTGATTTTGGCTCAGGTCATGACCTCATGGTTTGTGAGTTCGAGCCCTACATCCAGCTCTATGCTGACAGTGCAGAACCTGCTTGGGATTCTGTCTGTCTCTCTCTCTCTCCCCCTTCCCTGTGTGTGTACATGCATGTGGATTATCTCTCTCTTCTCAAAAATAAACATTTAAAAACAAAGATTGAAATGAATATACAATTTTGTGCCCCAATTTTTTCTCTCAGCAGCATAACATAAAAAGTTATAATTATGCTTTGGTAGTTTACTTGGCTACTTTTAATACCTTTAAATTGCAGTCTACTTATTAAAACTGTTTTTGATGGAACTTAGGGTCTTTATCACAGAGCAAATTGGGAAATTTGTGAGGTCACTAGTCAGCTGGAGAATGGCTTTCATGAGTGGGAGAATCAGATGGAATGTTTTGTGATGAAGCCTGGCTACTTGGTTGTCATTGAAATAATAAAATATGCATCGGTGTGTTAAACAGATAAGAATAGTAAGGAAAAGTAAAGATAGATCTTCCCTGAGTGGAATACCTATACCCATGGAGGTGAGCAAAATTATTCAGGTGTTACTCAGTCATGGCATTATATAGGTAACCCTCTCATCACAAGAAAAAATTGTGACTCTGTGAGACAATGGATGTTAGCTAAACTTACTTTGGCATTCATTTTACAATATATATGTACATCAAATCATTATGTTGTACACCTTAAATCAGTACAACATTATATGTTAATTGTATCTCAATAAAACTGAGGCGGGAGTATCAGTTATGCAAGTTGAAATTCTAGACATCTGCTATATGACACGGTGCTTATAGTTAACAATACTGTGCTAAACCCTTAAACATTTGTTAAGAGGTAGATCTCATGTTGTCTGTTCTTACCATGAAGGAAAGGAAGGAAGGAAGAAGAAAGAAAGAAAAAGAAAGAAAGATGAAAGAAAGAAAGAAAGAAAGAAAGAAAGAAAGAAAGAAAGAAAGAAAGAAAAAAGAAGAAAGAAAGTGAGAAAGAAATAAGAAAGAGAAAGAAAGGGAAGGAGGGAGGAAGAAAGGAAAGAAGGGATTGTTGCTGTGTAAATAAATTCAGATTTTAAAAACTGCAATAACTTTGAGACTATTTTGGGGGGAAATACAATTAATTTTCAACATTATTTTTTGTGAATAATGTTGTATAACCAGAACTTTCCTCAAAACTTAGATTTGAAATGTTATTATGTATTTATCAAAATAAATATTAAATTTTATTGTTTTTTTTTCATTTTTTAATGTTTATTTTTGAGAGAGAGAAAGAGAAAGGAAGACAGAGCACAAGCAGGGGAGGGGCAGAGAAAGAGAGGGAGACATACAATCAGAAGCAAGCTCCAGGCTCTGAGCTGTCAATACAAAGCTCCATGCAGGACTCAAGCTCATAAACCGTGAGATCATGATCTGAGCCAAAGTCAGATGCTTAACTGACTCAGCCACCCAGGAGCCCCTAAATATTAAATTTTAAAAGGCCTACAAAAGATAGGCAATCAGATGTGGAGAAAATACTTCCCCTTGATTTTCACCGGGGATTCCTGGTTAGTCAAGGACAGAGCCTTCAGTGGGTACTCAAATCTCTCATTCTCTCTAATATTTGCTACTCTTTGTTTTTACCAAAGAAAGAGGATAGCTCTCAGGCTCACATCCTTTAGCAAGCAGTAGATTTTACCCAGATTTTATCCAGATATTTTTTCCACTAACTTGTTTTTATGGTAGCCTCTGATTTATGGCAAGCAATAATGATTTTCTTTAAAAAAAAAATTTTTTTTAATGTTTTATTTATTTCTGAGAGAGAGAGATAGAGACAGTGTGAGCAGGGAAGGGGGGGGCGGTTCAGAGAGAGGGAGATACAGAATCTGAAGACAGGCTCCAGGCTCTGAGCTGGCTGTTAGCACAGAGCCTAACTCGGGGCTTGAACCCATGAACTGCAAGACCATGACCTGAGCTGAAGTCAGACGCTTAACCAACTGAGACACCCAGGCGCCCCAATAATGATTTTCTTTTTTAAAGTAGTGATACCAAAGTTGCCTATTAAGATATTTTAAGTTTAGGGACACCTGGGTGGCTTAGTCAATTAAACATCTGACTTTGGCTCAGGTCATGATCTTATGGTTCATGAATTCGAGCCCCGCATTGGGTTCTGTGCTGACAGCTCAGAGTCTGGAGCCTGCTTCAGATTCTATGTCTCCCTCATTCTCTGTCCCTCCCCTGCTCGTGCTCTGTCTCTCAAAAATTAATGAACATTAAAAAAAATTTAAGATATTTTAAATTTAAAAAAGGAATCAATTTAAAGGAAAATATGCACTCAATAATGGCATAAAATTGCGAAGGTAGTGGCTGGATATTGAAAAAACTATAAAGGCAATGTGAGAATGCCTGACGTTTAGGAAATCCAGGTGTGGTGGAAAGGGTATTTGGTCAGGAGCCTCAAAGTCTGGATGTTCTATCCAGTCCCTCCCCACTTAACTCTGTGCCACATAACCGATAAGCCCAATGAGGACTTTCCAACCATAGATTATGTGGGGAGCAGACAGGGTGTTTTTTAAGTCTCTCCTATAAAAGTCACCACCAAAATACAGAGTGGAGTGTGCTTTTCCTACAAAGCGTAAGTTTTTTTCTTCACTTTCAAGACCTTCAACAGTTTTGGTTTGTAGCTTAAGTTGTAACCCAAAGACTGAGTGATCATTGAAGCTGCCATTTATGGAGTAGCTACTATGTGCCTTGTGTAAGATATTTTATGAAGTAGGTGTCTTCCCTATATACCATATCATAACTAAATCCAGGATAGCACTGGATTTTGTCCTGTCCAAGTTTTGTGTGATAGCCTCTTTACTGATCTAGAAAGCCTACTCAGTATCTCTTGAACATGTGGTAAATTTCAGTTTGTCTTGTTTTTTGTTTCAGGGAACAGTGAGGGTTTCTTCAACATAAATGCCCTGCTTGGCATCATCACTCTGGCCAAGAAACTTGATCAGGCAAATCATGCCCAATATAGCCTGACAGTCAAGGCAGAAGATCAAGGCTCCCCACAGTGGCATGACCTGGCTACAGTGATCATTAATGTCTATCCATCAGAGAGCAGTGCCCCTATCTTTTCCAAAGCTGAGTACTTTGTAGAGATCCCTGAATCAATCCCTCTTGGGTCCCCAATCCTCCTAGTGTCAGCTACAAGCTCCTCAGAAGTTACCTACGAGTTAAGAGAGGGAAACAAGGATGGTGTATTCTCCATGAATTCATATTCTGGCCTCATTTCCACCCAGAAAAACTTGGACCATGAGAAAATTTCATCTTATCAACTGAAAATCCGAGGCATCAATATGGCAGGTGCCTTTACTGATGTCATGGCCCTTGTTTACATCATTGACGAAAATGACAATGCTCCCATGTTCTTCAAGACCATGTTTGTGGGCCAAATTAGTGAAGCGGCCCCATTGTACAGCATGATCATGGACGAAAACAACAACCCCCTTGTGATTCGTGCCACTGACAGTGATGAAGAAGCTAATTCCTTATTGGTCTATGAAATTTTGGAGTCAGAGGCTTTGAAGTTTTTCAAAATTGATCCCAGCATGGGAACCCTAATCATCATATCAGAGATGGATTATGAGAGCATGCCCTCTTTCCAATTCAGCGTCTACGTCCATGACCAAGGAAACCCCATCTTATTTGCACCCAGGCCTGTCCAGGTCATCATCAATGTCAGAGATGTAAATGACTCCCCTCCCAGGTTCTCAGATCAGGTATATGAAGTAGCAGTGGTGAAGCCCATCCACCAGGGTATGGAGCTCCTCGTCGTGCAAGCCACGGATGAGGATTCGGAAGTCAATTACAGCATCAAAACTGGCAATGCTGATGAAGCTGTTGCCATCCATCCCATCACAGGCCGAATATCTGTGTCAAACCCTGCCTTCCTGGGAGTCTCTCGGGAGCTCACCATCATGGCTTCTGATGGCCTGTATCAAGATACCGCACTAGTAAAAATTTCTTTGGCACAGGCTCTCAACACAAGCTTACAGTTTGATCAGGTTGTCTACAGGGCAACAGTGAAGGAGAATTTACAGGATAGAAAGTCACTGGTGATTCTTGGCGCCCAGGGCAATCATTTGAATGACACGCTTTCCTACTTCCTACTGAATGGCACAGATATGTTTCGGATGGTCAAGTCAGCAGGTGTGTTGCAGACAAGAGGTGTGGCATTTGACCGAGAACAGCAGGACACTTATGAGGTAGCAGTGGAATTGAGGGACAACAGGACCCCTCAGCGGGTGGCTCAGGCTCTGGTCAGAGTATTTGTTGAGGATGTCAATGACAATCATCCTGAATTTAAGCATGTGCCTTATTACACAGTTATCCAAGATGGCACAGAACCGGGGGATGTCCTCTGTCAGGTATCTGCCACTGACAAGGACTTGGGGGTAAATGGTGCTGTCACATATGCATTTGCGGAAGATTATGCATATTTTCGAATTGACCCCTATCTTGGGGACATATCACTGAAGAAACCCTTTGATTATCAAGCTTTAAATAAGTATCACCTCAAAGTCATTGCTCGGGATGGAGGGACCCCATCCCTCCAGACTGAGGAAGAAGTACTTGTCACTGTGAGAAATAAATCCAACCCACTGTTTCAGAGTCCTTACTACAAAGTGAGAGTGCCTGAAAATATCACACTCTATACTCCAATTCTCCACACCCAGGCCCGAAGTCCAGAGGGACTCCGACTCATCTACAACATTGTGGAGGAAGAGCCCTTGATGCTGTTCACCACTGACTTTAAGACTGGTGTTCTAACAGTAACAGGTCCTTTGGACTATGAGTCTAAGACCAAGCATGTGTTCACAGTTAGAGCCACAGACACAGCTCTGGGGTCATTTTCTGAAGCCACAGTGGAAGTCCTGGTGGAGGACATCAATGATAATCCTCCCACTTTCTCTCAATTGGTCTACACTACTTCAATCTCAGAAGGCTTGCCTGCCCAAACCCCTGTGATCCAGCTGTTGGCTTCTGACCAGGATTCAGGGCAGAACCGTGATGTCTCCTATCAGATCGTAGAGGATGGCTCGGATATTTCCAAATTCTTCCAGATCAATGGGAGCACAGGGGAGATGTCCACAGTTCAAGAGCTGGATTATGAAACTCAACAACACTTCCATGTGAAGGTCAGGGCCATGGATAGAGGAGATCCCCCACTTACCGGTGAAACCCTTGTGGTTGTTAATGTGTCTGACATCAATGATAACCCCCCAGAGTTCAGGCAACCTCAGTATGAAGCCAATGTCAGTGAACTGGCAACATGTGGACACCTGGTTCTTAAAGTCCAAGCTCTTGACCCTGACAGCAGAGATACCTCCCGCCTGGAGTATCTGATTCTTTCTGGCAATCAGGATAGGCATTTCTCCATTAACAGCTCATCAGGGATAATTTCTATGTTCAACCTTTGCAAAAAGCACCTGGACTCTTCTTACAACTTGAGGGTAGGTGCTTCTGATGGGGTCTTCCGAGCAACTGTGCCTGTGTATATCAACACTACAAATGCCAACAAGTACAGCCCAGAGTTCCAGCAGCATGTTTATGAGGCAGAATTAGCAGAAAATGCAAAGGTAGGAACCAAGGTGATCGAATTGCTAGCCATAGACAAAGATAGTGGTCCCTATGGCACTGTAGATTATACCATCATCAATAAACTAGCAGGTGAGAAGTTCTCCATAACCCCCAATGGCCAGATAACCACTCTGCAGAAACTGGATCGGGAAAATTCAACAGAAAGAGTTATTGCTATTAAAGTCATGGCTCGGGATGGAGGAGGAAGAGTCGCCTTCTGCACTGTGAAGATCATCCTGACAGATGAAAATGACAACCCCCCACAATTTAAAGCATCTGAGTACACAGTGTCCATTCAATCCAATGTCAGTAAAGACTCCCCAGTTATCCAGGTGTTGGCCTATGATGCAGATGAAGGTCAGAATGCAGATGTCACCTACTCGGTAGACTCAGTGGAGGACCTGGATGAAGACGTCATTGAAGTCAACCCAACTACTGGTGTTGTCAAGGTGAAGGAGAGCCTGGTGGGATTGGAAAATCGAGCCTTTGACTTAAAAATCAAAGCTCAGGATGGGGGCCCTCCTCACTGGAACTCTCTGGTGCTGTTACGACTTCAGGTGGTTCCTAATGAAGTAGCCTTGCCCAAATTTTCTGAACCTTTGTATACTTTCTCTGCATCTGAAGATCTTCCAGAAGGGTCTGAAATTGGTTCTGTTAAAGCAGTGGCAGCTCAAGATCCAGTCATCTATAGTCTAGTGCAGGGCACCACACCAGAGAGCAACAAGGATGGTGTCTTCTCCTTGGACCGAAACACGGGAGTTCTAAAGGTGAGAAAGGCCATGGATTATGAGTCCACCAAATGGTACCAGATTGATTTAATGGCACATTGTCCCCATAATGACACTCACTTGGTTTCCTTGGTCTCTGTCAATATCCAAGTGAAGGATGTCAACGACAATAGGCCTATATTTGAGGCTGATCCCTATAAGGCTGTCCTCACTGAGAATATGCCAGTGGGAACCTCAGTCATTCAGGTGACTGCCAATGACCAGGACACTGGGAATGATGGCCAGGTGAGCTACAGGCTGCCGGTGGATCCTGGTAGCAATATCCATGAGCTCTTTGCCATTGACAGTGAGACTGGCTGGATCACCACACTCCAGGAACTTGACTGTGAGACCCATCAGACCTACCACTTTTATGTGGTGGCTTATGACCATGGAAGGACCATCCAGCTATCCTCTCAGGTCCTGGTTGAAGTCTCTATTACAGATGAGAATGACAATGCTCCCCGATTTGCTTCTGAGGACTATAGAGGATCTGTGGTTGAGAACAGTGAACCTGGTGAACTTGTGGCCACTCTTAAAACCTTGGATGCTGATATCTCTGAGCAGAACAGACAGGTCACCTGCTACATTACAGGTAAGGATACTTGTCTTGGAATGGCAGTACTGGGGAATATTGAAAAAAGTCAAATAAGAGGTGCCCTAAGACACAGGTTTAAGTCCTGGCTCTGTGACTTATTAGACTCCATTTATAGACTTGGCATGCCTAGTCTCATTTGCTTCACAAGGATGCTAGTAAGATCTAATTTGAGAAAACTCAGACAGCCCCCTGTAAATTGGAAAGTGTTTTGCAGAGATCTATTACTTGAGGTGAAGTAGAAAGAATAGAAGGGAGACACTAACTGTTTTCAGTTAGCTTCTAGAGGATGGAAAAGCATCAATAGTCTTATGATCCTTGAAAACTCTGTCAGATGACTGTCCTTGTGGAGTGTATTCTGCCTAGAGCAAGTTGTGGATACCAGAAATACTCCTTAAGTCAATCATAGGACCTAAGTGTTGGAGTGAAAACACTTTCATAGACATGATTCCAGCTCAATCCTCTCATTCCACACACAGGAAAACCAAAGCCCAGATAGGGGCAGAAACTCAACCAAGGTCACATTCCAAGCTTGAGTCAGATCTGGGATTAAAACTACACTCTATGAGCTGCTTTCCCCAGTGGATACCTATTGCAAATTTAAATTGACCCAATCCCTGTCCAATGGCTGAACCAACTAGCCAGTGGCCAAAGAAGAGGGTTTTTAAAAATTTTTTTTACTGTTTGTTTTTGAAAGAGATAGAGAGTGCACACCTGAGTGGGGGAGGGGCAGAGAGAAGGGGAGATACAGAATCTGAAGCAGGCTCCAGGCACTGAGCTGTCAGTACACAGCCGACATGGGGCTTGAACTCACCGACTGTGAGATCATGACCTAAGCCGAAGTCGGAGGCTTAACCAACTGAGCCACCCAGGTGCCCCACAATGGAGTTTCTTTATTTCTTGTATAGAACTGAAATTTGCTTCCCTTTAACTTCCCCCAATGCTTTCCAAAGCACAAAAAAAAAAAAAAAAAAAAAAAAAAAAAAGAAAGAAACTTGTCTCTCAGCCACATATTTTAGAGTGGTGCTTCTCACAGTGATAATTTCACTTAATAGGAGTTCTCTGAAGTCAGAAGAATCTCCATAACACCAAGTAATTGATTCAGTAGAAATATGGGTCCCTTTTGCAGGGAGGAAATTTTTGTCTTTCCTAGAAATCCTAGAAAAAGTGCCAGGTGGGCAGCCATCTCTGACACAAAGCCTGGTTTATTCCTTTTCCTTGGCTTCTGGAAGCTCTGTTCTATCTTTTTAGAGGGAGATCCCCTGGGCCAGTTTGGCATCAGCCAAGTCGGAGATGAGTGGAGGATTTTCTCGAGGAAGACTCTGGACCGTGAGCACATGGCCAAGTACTTGCTCAGAATCACAGCTTCTGATGGCAAGTTCCAGGCTTCAGTCCTTGTAGAGGTCTTTGTTCTGGACATCAATGATAACAGCCCGCAGTGCTCACAGGTAAGAGCTGGGTAAGGGTGAAGTGGCAGTGGAGGCAAAGGAGCTGGAGTGAAGGCCAAGAGGAAGGAGAAGGGCTCAGGGGACTATCTCTGACCAGCTCTTGCTTCTCCCCAGCTGGCCTCAGACTAGTGCCCTAGGCAGGGTTCATTCTAGGTAATTCCTTCCCTCTACTCCTGCCATTAGGATATCACCAAGCTCTTTAGAACCTCTGGTCTATACCTTTCCCCCTATACTCCCTACAAAGATCTACTTCTCTGAAAAATATATCCAGAAGTAAAGTAACTTCATTCTCCAAACACAGTCTGCTGTGCCAGTGGGAAAACACTCCTACCACTCAGCTCATTACCATGGCTCATTACATCCAAAGAGACCTGTCTACAGAGACACCCCACACTGCTCCCATGCCCGTATATACATATCCCCACACCTACATGGATAATATAGGCCATAGATGCCCTCCTCAAGGTTATATGTATACACAAACATGCAGATAGGACAGTTACTTTTTGATAAAGACTTCATTTAATTCATCCCTAAATTACTTTTTAAAAAAATTTTAAATTGCTTTTTATTTATTTATTGATAGAAAGACAGAGAGCAAACTGGGGAGGGGCAGAGAGAGCAAGAGGGAGATACAGAATTCTGTGTCTGTCAGCACAGAGTCTGAAGTGGGGCTTGAATTCACGAACCATGAGATCATGACCTGAGCCAAAGTCGGAGGCTTAACCGACTGAGTCACCCAGGTGCTCCAGCCCTAAATTACTCTTGAAAACAAATGTTGAGTAGTGGTGGTGATGGTAGTGGTGATGGTGTGCGTGTGTGTGTGTGTGTGTGTGTGTCCCCGCATGTCTGTGTGTTGGGAAAAGAATTGTGTTCTTAGTGGATGTAAGTGAGCAATCATTGCCATGTAGCTCTGTGTTTAAACATATTTTTCAAAATAGAGTAAATAATTTTTAACTTTGGGGATTTGCATTACCTCAAAGTTTTCAGATAGAATGAAACTATTAACATTTTACTTTTATAACATTTCAAATTACAGTAATTCAAATTTACATAAAATCTAGCCATTCAGTACATATACATAAATACAAACTTACACATACTCACCCATATACACATACAGAAAGGATCGTCTACAACTCTCTCTATATATGCAAATAACTATACATATATGCACACAGATACATAAGCATATACCTGCATAGTCACAACATTCATCTATCTGTATACCCAACTAGACACGGAAATACATGCATATGACTCACACAAACATACTTACATGTGCATTGCATATATATATATACACTTCACTTATTTGCACACATTTAGGCAACATGTACCTTATAATACAAAAAATACATATATCCCATCACCTTTTCTTCCTCTGTCTTCTACACTCCAACCACATTAAATCATAGTAGAAAAAGAGAACCTATATTATCAGGGTGCATGGAAAATGCCTTTGCAGGATCCAAGATGACCACCTATTGGGTGGTCTCAGGACAGCCTTTCTTGGGGAGGATGGTGGCCATACTTCCTTCCTCTTTCCCCTCAGCCATCCTTACAATCAGCCTGCATCCTCCCCATACTGGGAAAGGCTAGGACCATGCTCACCCTGGCCTTCCCAGGCATGGTCAACAGCATCACTAAAGCCAGGGAAAAGAGGTCTGGGTGGCCATCTCTACACAGCCCACCCAGGCCCAAAGCCTCCACCCAGAGCAGGGGTTCATGCCCACCCACACCCCGCAGTGGGGGAAACCAGTTTGCTTGGAACCTGTGTCCAGAGCCAGCAGGTATAGGAACATTAGGCTTCCGGGGAGCTCCAGGCTCTCCCCTGTGCCATATCCCCTACTATGAAGGTACCTGCGGTGAAGGGAGGGTGGGGTGCAGTCCCTGGGGACATTTGGGGTCCAGACCTCACTCAAACAGCCGAGGGTCTGTCTTGGGGTGTAGGCAGGAGGTGAGCCTGACAGCCTGGCCTCACCACAAAGACCAGGATGCCTGACCTGGGGTGAGTGGCTTGACCTGACACCTTCCAGAACGCCTCATATCAGGCCCATCTCATCAACCTCATCCAGGAGCCTCAAAGGACCCCTGTGGAGTAGGTGGCAGAGGTCCTTCTACTCTGAGTGTGGGCTTCTGATGATGATGGAATTTCTCTCTCACACACTGTCTTTTCTGACCAGTCGTCTTGTCATCCTGCTCCTTGTTTTCAACCTTCATGTTCCTTGCATGTTTCACCTTATTCTCTCTGTTCTACCCACCCCTGCTTCTCTCTCTCTCCCTCTTGCCATCTTGCCCTCCGATCTCTCTTTCTCTGCTTCTCTTTCTCTCTCTCTCTCTCTCTGTCATTCTGCCTCCCTCTCAATCTCGGTGTATCTCCCACAATCTCCCTCTTCTTTGTCTTCCATCTCCAGCTTCTCTATACTGGCAAAGTCAGTGAAGATATATCTCCGGGACACTTCATTTTGAAAGTCTCTGCAACAGACTTGGACTCTGATACCAATGCTCAGATCACATATTCTCTGCATGGTCCTGGAGCAGAAGAATTTAAGCTGGATCCTCATACAGGTGGGTTTCCTGAGCTGCAGGACCAAGCCAAGAACTTATTTAGTGAATACCAGTGATGAGTACTATGCTAGGTTCCTTGGAGAAGAAACAAGAATTCACTTATCCATCCATCCATTCACTCAGCAAACATATTGGCACTATGTGCCAAGTGTTGCATTAGATGCTGGGGACACAATCAACACACAGACAAGAGCTGTGTCTTATGGGTAAGGCAGTCATTGAATCAGTGGTTTGAACGTGCTGAGTTAGGAAAAAATGCGAGAAGCTAAGGGGAGGTTTGACAGGAGCAGGGAGAGAGTCCTGGGGGCAGCGTTAAGGGAGTAGTAGGGATGGACACTCAAGGAGAATCCATACAAGGACCTTGTTTTGGGAAAGAGCACATACATCTGAGGTCCCGATAGAAGGCCAGAAACTTGTGCACAGAGGGAGGAGAGAGGCCAAGGGTAGAGGTGGGGGCCACAAATCCCACCTTTAGAGCCACTAGAGGATTTAGGCAGGTAAGCTTCATGGTCAAGGACATGATCTCAAGATGTGTATGTTGCAGGCCTCAAAGTATTATTGTAAACATCCCAAGGGAGAAAGTTTATAGAAGTCTAGTCCGGGTCGGGCGTGTGGTAAGAGTTCACTCGATGCAGTTGCCATTGTCATTGTTATTAGAGGACAAAGCCCAGAGCTGGAAGCAGAGCCCTGCAGGGTAGACCACCAATGCCTGGGGGAGGATGGGCTGTGAGAGTCTGGTGGAGAAGACGGGATGGGGTCTGCTTCCTTCGGAAAAGCAGCCGCACAGTGGGATCCCCTCCCAGCGGCGAGGGGGGAAGGTGTGGGCAGGGGCAGCACAGAAGGCTCATGCCACCGATGGCCAGATGTTGACACTTGGCTTGGAGCCGGGAGCTCAAAGGACGGCTTGGAGATTCCTGAGCAGGGAGGTGGCAGGTGAGAGTGGTGTCCCAGGAAGCTGTCTGGATAGATAGGAGACAGCATTGTCCTTTCTCATCCAGCATAGGCGTGCTGAGTCACCCCAGGCAGGTTACCTAATCTCTCTCTGCTGCTGTTTGTTCAGCTGCAGGAGGATCAGTGGGGTCTTAAAAAAACTGGGTGGTTTTTCTAAATATGGAAATAATACATGCTCATTGTACAAAAACCCAAACACTGTGGGTGTGTACTATGCAGATACTGGAAAGTCTATATAATAACCAGCCCCTCCCCAAAGAGAAGCACTCTAGAATACTATTTTGTGACTTGCTTTTTTTCCCTCATTGCAACATCTTGGAGGTATTAACAAGGCATTACATAAAACTCGATCATATTTCCTTTAGGGTCACACAGTGTTTTACTGTGTGGCTAACATAATGTATTCAATCAGTCCCTTTTTGAAAGACATACGGGATATTTTCAGTATGTTGCTATTATAAACAGGGCTACTGAGAATATCTTTATATATGCATTTTTATCCTTGGCTGATTATTCTGTAGGATATACTCCTAGACGTGAAATTGTGGGCCAAAGGATAAACACTATTTTTTTTAATGTTTATTTTTGAGAGAGAGAAAACAGCACGAGTAGGGGAAGGGCAGAGAGAGAGGGAGACACAGAATCCGACGCAGGTTCCAGGCTCTAAGCTGTCAGGACAGAGTGACACAGGGCTTGAATTGGGAGATCATGACCTGAGTGGAAGTCGAACACTTAACTGACTGAGCCACCCAGGGGCGCCAAAGGATAAACGCATTTTTTGTGTTGTTAGAAATTGTCTAGTTGCCCTTTAAAAATGTTGTGCCTCACCTTGTTGGATCTGAAATAAGTGATGTGGTGGTGGAGAGTGTTTGGGAGAATTAGGGACGCAGGCAGGTGTGGGACTGAACTTCTCCCCTAACTGTATACACTCCCTTTTCTCTGATCCCTTTTTGTCACAGTGTGACAAAACTCTGTGTCCCTGTGGTTGCCTCACGTAGATACCTAGAAGGCATGTGCGGGAGGCATGTCCCCCAGAGAAAGCTCACCTGCTGTCGTTTCTCTGGCCAGGGGAGCTGACCACCCTTACAGCCCTAGACCGAGAGAAGAAGGATACCTACAGCCTTGTTGCCAAGGCGACGGACGGAGGCGGCCAGTCGTGCCAGGCAGATGTGACCCTCTACGTGGAGGATGTGAATGACAATCCCCCTCGTTTCTTCCCCAGCCACTGTGCTGTGGCTGTCTTTGACAACACCACAGTTAAGACCCCTGTGGCTGTGGTCCTGGCCCGGGATCCTGACCAAGGTGAGGAGGAGAATGATTGGAGGCCATTTGCCCATGAGGTCACCTGGGATGAGGGTTTGGCTCCCTGGGATTTAGCAAGGACTCTGCCTCCTTGCTGAGTCTATGAACACTTACAAGAGGAAAATGTCCACATACTGCATACCTAAGTGCTATGTGACAAAAGATTTTGGCAATGTTTTGAGGCCGGCACAGTGCATTTTGGCCTCACTGTTTTTCCCTGGCGCTTAGACCTGAGCCCTTTTAGTTCTGCCATTTAACCCCAAGGACACTTCAAATACAAACATCTAATCCGAAATACACGAATTGGAATTATTTAACTCCAATTAATTTGCCACAAGAAAGGAATTTTTGGCACAAACTCTATTAAGCCTATTAAATTCTTTGATCTATTTTCTATATGATAAAATGAAATCAGTTTCAATATCTTACATTTTAATTTTAATGGCATTATCTGCATTAAGGTTAATTCTTTTTTTTTTTTAATTACCAGGCAAGTTTGATTCATGCATGAGTATTTGTTCCATGTTGTACCAATTATAATTTCTGCCATCACAAAGTATTGTGTGTGTGTGTGTGTGTGTGTGTGTGTATAGTGCATATGCCCAATTTTCTTAAATTTTAGATAGGTATTGAAGGAGATGGAAGATTTTAGTGTAGAAGTTCAAGAGAGGGCAAATAGAGCAAAGTTATCTAGTGGCTACAAAGCCCTACATAGTGTTCAATTACCTAGTACTTGGATAATTCCAGCGACAGGAAGCTCCCTACTTCCTAGGCAACTACTTGCCTACCTTTCAAGGTACCGCCCTACTTTCTAGCAGCTACCTACTGACCTTCCATGGTACCTCAGATAATTATCAAATGCTACCTATATTGAGTTGACACCCATCATTCCTGGTCCCGCCCTTTGTAGCCACGCAGATCTCCTAGACCCTCGCCCACGACAGCCTTTCTGAGGCTGGGAGGTGGTGATTATCTGCTCTCACCCCAAGCTTTCATTCCTGGGTGAAGGAGACCTAGTTTCTCCAATTACATGCTTCTGATCATGACTTCTTTCTAGGACACATCCTGTGGTATTATGCCAGTTTACCATTAACCCTTCAAAACTGTCATTATTCTAATCCAAATATTCCACTCAGGTATTCCAAATGTGGCCTAACCAGAAGCTCCCTCTCTCTAGAAAAAAATGTATACATGGGGGAAATTGCATGATATGCACATTTAATTTATGTAAATCCAGCTATTCTAGCAGGCAGTTTCTACCATCGTTCCACCAAAGGGTGTGTGTCCCCGTATGTGTATGAGATGTGAGACCCTCAGGCTCAGGGATATACTCTTCCCATTGGGTGAGGATCTCATGGGTGACCCTTCACTGTTGGGGTTCTTCCTATACTAAAGCCCCTACACACGCCAACTGCTTCATCTAGTACACAACAGATAACAGAAATAACAGAAAATAACAGAATCTGAGCCAAAGCTGGAGAAACACTCCATGTTTTGATTCACTAAGAACTTTCCATACCCATGGAAATGTGTGTCTCCTTAATGTTTTATTTTGACATAATTATAGACACCTAGGAAGCTGCAAAAGTAATACTGAGAGGTCCCTGCACCCTTCACTCCACTTCCCCCAGTGGTAGCATTTTAGCTGTAGGACTACAAACCTTATTCAGATTTTGCCAGTTTCTATACGCACTCATTTGAATGTGTGCATGTGAGCACATGTTTTTGTGTGTATAGTTTTATTCCATATTATCCCACATATAGTTTCATGTACTGCCACCATAACCAAGACACAGAATTATCCTATCACAACCAAGGAACTCAACATAGATGGGTTTGAGCTTGTACAATTTTCACTTTATGAGCTGATGTTAGACTCTGACCCCCACATACACATTTTCAGATAATTTTATGAGTTTGCAGATGCACCCTTCCCCCATGAACCTTTCTATGGGGTCTTGAAGCCCCTGGTGAAGAATCCTCACAGAGAGGTTTTCACTCTTTTTTTTTTTTCTAATTTTTAAATGTTTTTATTTATTTGTGAGAGATAGACAGAGACAGAGCATATGTAGGGGAGGGGCAGAAAGAGGGAGACACAGAATCCGCAACAGGCTCCAGGCTTTGAGCTGTCAGCACAGAGCCCCAATTGTGGGGCTGGAATTCATGAGCCCTGAGATCATGACCTGAGCTGAAGTTGGTGGCTTACCTGACTGAGCCACCCAGGCGCCCCAATAGAGAGGTTCTCACCCTTAACACAGCCTGAGCATGTTAGCCTTTATGGGAACCCTCCTCCCCAGGCTCTCCTGTGGCTAGAAAGTTCACTGCAAGCAGGGCCTGTGGGAACCGTGCCCTTGGTCTCCCCAACAGGTGCCAATGCCCAGGTGGTTTACTCTCTGACGGACTCTGCCGAAGGCCATTTTTCCATCGAGGCCACCACGGGTGTGATTCGGCTGGAGAAGCCGCTACGGGCCAAGCCACAGGAAGCACTGGAGCTCACCGTCCGCGCCTCTGACCTGGGCTCCCCGATACCATTGTCCACGCTGGGAACAGTCACCGTGTCAATCGTAGGCCTCGATGACTACCTGCCTGTGTTCCTGAACACTGAGCACAGTGTGCAGGTGCCCGAGGACGCCCAGCTTGGCACGGAGGTGCTGCAGCTGGCCACCCTCACTCGCCCTGGTGCAGAGAAGACCAGCTACCGTGTGGTCAGCGGGAATGAACAGGGGAGGTTCCGCCTGGATGCCCGCACAGGTGAGCTGGCACCTGAGGCAGCCTCATCCCCTACATGCACTTGCACCCAGGGTCTAGGGGAACACTGGCTTCTTCACATATTGGGGGCGGGGCAGGGGGCATACAGACCCTCCAAGGGCAGAACTCCTTTGGCTCTTTCTTCACTGTGCATCTCTCCATGTCCCAAGTTCCTTCTTCCACCCTGGGGCCAGCTTATCTGGGGACCTTCTTTATTTTACCACGTCCCCACCTGGGACCCTTGGCGACCCAGTCTTCTTCCACAGTTTGTAGTTTCATGGTCCCAGCTCAGGCCCAGCCCCTGGAAGCTGAGGTCACTCTGTCCTTGCCTGCAGAGGCATGAAGCACTTGCTGGATGGAATCTGGGCATGAGCAGCCCAGGGCAGGGCTATCTGCTTCCCTCCTCCAGCCCTCCCCAAATATCCTGACACCCCTCCATCTCCTCTCATTCTTATGAAGAGAGAACTAGGGAATAGTCTCTTCTTTCCTCCTAGCCACTGAAAAGTCTAAGTCAGACTCACAGAACCCCATGGAGGGGCCTCAGAGGTAGTCCAGGTCAGATTTCTTTCCACAGCCCCTAAAGCAGTGATTATACTCTAACTCCTAAAGCAGCTGCCTTAGCATTGAGCACTATTTTTTAATGGTTGTACTATATAAAAAAAATAGAACAGTGTAATGAACCCCATGTTCCCATCACCTGGCTTCAGTAATTGTCAACATAAGCCAGTCTGATTTCATCTTTACCCTTTACCACCATCCCCATGCACACATATTGCATTTGTTTGATAGGCAGTATTTTAAGTCTCTTTTAATCTCTAACATTTTCCTCGCACTCTTTATTTCCCCGGTGGTTTAACTAATGAAACTTGGGTCAGTGTCAGGCAGAATTTTTCTATTTTGGATTGACTAGTAGCTGTATCTTTATGATGTCATATATCTCTCTAGCCCTTATCTTTTTTTTAATTAAGATTTGGATTAAAGACCTTGATCAGGATCAAGCTCAATTTGTTCTTTTATTAAAATTTTTTAACATTTATTCATTTTTGAGAGAGAGAGAGAGTGCGAGTGGGAGAGGGTCAGAGAGAGAGCGAAACACAGAACCTGAAACAGGCTCTAGGCTCCAAGCCAGCTGTCAGCACAGAGCCCGATGCGGGGCTGGAACCCAGGAACTGTGAGATCATGACCTGAGCCTATGTCCGACGCTTAACCAACTGAGCCAGCCAGGCGCCCCGTGGTTCAAGCTCAATTTTGTGGCAACAGTGCTTCAGAGATGAGGCTGTGATGTACTTTGCACTATGTTGAGAGGCATATAATAACCGATAGGTTTTTTTCCTGAGGTTAAGATTGACAGTGGGCTTGCATGTTGTCAGCCCCACCCACCCATTATAGAGTTCTTTGTCAGCTGTCCTTCTAATGGCTTTAGCAAACTTTGATGATTATTTCCTAGAGATATTATTTCATTAGGGGCAGAAAAATGGCAGTCTTCTAATTTTATCATTCCTCATTCATTTACCAACTGGAATTCTTTATAAAGAAGAGTTTTCCACCATTAAATATTTGGTTATCCAGGAACAGCTGGATAAATCCTTATTCATTTCCAATTTTCAGAAAAATAAATCCATGTCCTAGCAGTTCATTTAACACCTTTGAGTGTTATAAAACTCTTTATAATCTAAGTTCTGTCATTGACTAGCCAGGTGAACTTGGGCAGGTCATTTACCTTGAGAGCATCAACTGATTCACCTAGAAAAGGGGAACCACAGTTGCTCCTGCTCTACAGAGTTAGTATAGATAGACATGAAAAAGACTTACTATTGCAGATTTAAATGAAATTTCAATGAAATATTACAGACATAAATGAGGGAAACACTGTTGTGGAGAATGACAACAAAGAAAGTGAGGGAGATAAAAGGGAAGAGGAGGGGAAGGTAATAGGGAAATAGAAAACAAAGATGGTGCTGTAAGAGATGAAGGAGGAGATGATGGAGGAGATGAAGGAGATGATGGAGGAGATGAAGGAGCAGATCTGTCTCTTCCACCTGTTGAGCTGCCTCTCCTGGGGTTTGGCTCGAGACCCCTCAGCCCTCTGCCTGTGTGGTCCCAAATTCTTCATTGCTCCCATCGTCTCTTGTTTCTTCAGGGATCCTGTATGTCAACAAGAGCCTGGACTTTGAGACAAGCCCCAAGTTCTTCCTATCTGTAGAGTGCAGCCGGAAAGGCTCTTCCTCCCTCAGTGACATGACTACAATCGTGGTCAACATCACTGATATCAACGAACACCGGCCCAGATTCCCCCAGGATTTGTACACCACAAGGGTCTTGGAGAATGCTGCCGTGGGTGACGTTGTGCTCACAGTAAGGATCTGCAACTTTGCCCTTTGGGAGGCTTGGATGTGGTTGGATTCTTATCTCCTCCTCCCCAGATGTCTATAAACATGAGTTAGTTTATCAATTTATACACTATAGACTTGATTCTGACTTGAAGCCACTTGTCCAAACTGTTTCTCGTGACAGAGGGTCTCAGGGTCATGTTTGATAAGGTCTAGATCATGCATTGATAGAATGGGGCATGGGAGAGCCTTCAGAGGGGTCTCTGCCCAGTGGCTCCAAGGTCTAGGAAGCACCTGGTCACAATGTGTGATGTGGAGATTCAGTGGGGGGAGGGGGCACCAAATAACACTTCACTGGGGGGAGGGGCACCAAATAACACTTCTTCGCATTTAATCATGTAATTATTCCCTACTACATACAGTGAAAACAAACTATATGTCTGTATTCAAAGTTGTCTATGACCTCTTTTTATTTTGCCTTCTGGTCTTATCTCCTTCTACTCTCTGACATGCATCCTATGTTCCAACCACCCAGGAAGATGTGCCTTTCCCCAAACAGCCTCTGCATTTTCATACATTCTGGGCTCATGTCTGGAATGCTGGCTCCACTCGCAGAAGCCCTTCTTATCCTTCTGGGACTCATGAATGCTTTGCTAATCTCCCCAGGTAGAATTTATCACTGTGTTCTCTGTGCTCTCATAAAGCTGGTCACACTTGGCCTCAAATTAGAATTACCCATAACATTAGACATTAAGCTTCCTGTGGGTGTATTTATTTTGGCACATCCCTCACCTCCTAGCTCAGGACCTAGCACCCTGTCAGTATGACTGAATGAGTAAATGAATGAGCCATGGCATGCTGAAATCTGTACTAGGATATAAAATGAAGAGATTCCTTTGGCAGGGATGACTGGTCCACGGGACTGCCGGCCCAATGGCAATCATTGGAGAGGACGCTTATCTGTTCCCCTGATGCTCCCAGGGGCCAGTACTCCCTCTGGTCCCTCTTGACCTCCATTCACAACAACCCTCCCACTGCCGCAGGTGTCAGCGACTGATGAAGATGGACCTGTAAATAGTGCCATCACCTACAGCCTGGTAGGAGGGAATCAGCTCGGGCACTTCACCATCCACCCCAAGAAGGGAGAGCTACAGGTGGCCAAGGCCCTGGATTGGGAACAGGTAGGTCATGTGGGAGGGGCCCGACCTGAGTTCATCAGAACAGAGGCATGGTCCCAGTGCAAGTCCAAAGAACTGTGGTCAGCACTCCATGCTGACTTTTCCAGACCTGCCCTCAGTGTTCCACACTTGTTTTCTCTGTGTGGTCAATGTGACCTATGAGGCCAGAGGCAGGAGAGGGACTAAGAGACCCTTAACCTCCCTTAGAAGAGCTCAGGCTAGCTTCTTATTCTTGACAAGCAATCATTAGATAATAAATTAATAGATAATACATTCTTATTTACTGAGCACCTGCTCTGTGCCAGGAACTCTGCTAAGTGCTTTACATACATATTTGGTCCTAAAAATAATCCTAGGGGCGGGTCCCCATAATCTCACAGATGTTTAGTCACCTTCCCAATGTCTCACAGCTAGTAAATTGTTCAACTCGAAATCAAACTCATTTCTTCCTGACTCCAAAATCTAGACCCTAAAACAGTATGTACCAGCAAAGGGGGTAGGCATAGGGGAGTGTCTGCATCTTATTTTTTGGAAAACATTAGTGATGAGTCATGGGGCAGAACTGAGGGATCATGTTGCTAACTCTCTACTGGCATCTTGCTATAGACTTCTAGCTATTCCCTGAGGCTCCGAGCCACAGACAGCGGGCGACCCCCACTGCATGAGGACACAGACATTGCTATCCAGGTGGTTGATGTCAATGATAACCCACCGAGATTCTTCCAGCTCAACTACAGCACCTCCATCCAGGTACGCTTGAGCTTCCAAAGACATCTTGAAGGCCTCCTCCCTTCATTTCCCTCCTAGTGGAGGGTGCTCACCACTGATATCTGTCCACCCAAACATTGGCTGTGACCTTGCCAACTGATATCCCTAATGGCAACACAGCCTGCAACAAGGGATTACGAATTACAGAATTAACAAATAATAAAGTGCTAGGCACTTGCACACCCATTACCTCATCTGGGACCCACATAGCTACATGAAGCAGGTGGTACAGTAGTCATCCCCCCCGTATTCGTGGTTTTGCTCTCTGCGGTTTCAGCCAGGCTGACATCTAGTCAGCCATGGTCCAGAAGCTGGTGTTCCCCTTCTGACGTATCATCAGGTCAGTAGTGGCTTAGTGTACTAAGCACACATGCTGTGTGCTTATGTCATTCATCTCACTTCACTTCATCATGTAGGCATCTTACCATCCTCACATCATCACCAGAAGAGCAAATACAGATACTTTGAGAGAGAGAGACCACACTCACATAACTTTTATTATAGTATATTGTTATAATTTTCTCTTTCATCATTATTTATTGTTGTTAATCTCTTATTGTGCCTCATTTATAAATTAGGCTTTATCATAGATATGTATACATAGAAAAAAACCCCAATATATATAAGGTGTGGTATGGTACTATCCATGGTTTTAGGCATTCACTGAGGGTATTAGAACATATTCCCAAGGATAAGGAGGCCTGCTCCGTCCACTTTACAGATTTTTTAAATGGATGTACAGAGATGTGCCATAGTTAGAATATGGCAAACTTGGGATTTAAACCCAGAAGATTTTCCAGATCCCATGTTATTTCCACCAAACTGATAGTTTACAAATGGGATTTGAAGAGGGCCTAGGGATTCAGTGGGGAAAGGTGACCATNTTTAGGCATTCACTGAGGGTATTAGAACATATTCCCAAGGATAAGGAGGCCTGCTCCGTCCACTTTACAGATTTTTTAAATGGATGTACAGAGATGTGCCATAGTTAGAATATGGCAAACTTGGGATTTAAACCCAGAAGATTTTCCAGATCCCATGTTATTTCCACCAAACTGATAGTTTACAAATGGGATTTGAAGAGGGCCTAGGGATTCAGTGGGGAAAGGTGACCAT